>NW_027480694.1:0-300000 GCF_051401765.1 Calliopsis andreniformis | reverse complement strand
TAAAACTCAATCTTCAATCCTCAATCCCCAATCCTCAATCCTCAATCCTCAATCCTCAATCCTCAATCCTCAGTCCTCAATCCTCAACCCTCAATCCTCAATCCTCAATCCTCAATCCTCAATCCTCAATCTTCAATCCTCTATCGTCAATCCTCAGTCTTCAATCCTCAATCCTCAGTACTCAACCCTCAATCCTCAATCCTCAACCCTGAAACCTCAACACTCAGTCCTCACTCATCAATCTTCAATCCTCAGTCCTCAATCCTCAATCTACAATCCTCAATACTCAATCCAGAATACTTAATCCTCAATCCTCAATACTCAATCACCAAACCTCAGTCCGCAATCCTCAATCCTCAATCCTCAAACCTCAATCCTCAACACTCAATCCTCAATCCTCAATCCTCAATCCACAATCCTCAAATCTCAGTCCTCAGTCCTCAACCGTTAATGTTCATACCTCAGTCCACAAATCTCAATCCTCAATATTCAATGCTCAATCCTCAATCCTCAACCCTGAAACCTCAAGACTCAGTCCTCAGTCATCAATCTTCAATCCTCAGTCCTCTACACTCAATCCTCAATCCTCAATCCTCAATCCTCAATCCTCAGTCCTCAATCCTCAATCCTCAATCCTCAATCCTCAATCCTCAATCCTCAAACCTCAATACTCAATACTCAATACTCAATCCTCAATCCTCAATCCTCAATCCTCATTCTTCAATCCTCAATACCCAATCCACAATCTTCAATCCTCAATCCTCAACCCTCAATTATCAATACTCAACCCTCAATCCGCAATCCTCAACCTTCAATCCTCAACCCTCATTCGTCAATGTTCCAACGACAGTCCTCAAACCTCAATCCTCGATTTTCAACTCCCAATCCTCAGTTCACAACACACAATACTCAACCCTCAGCCTTCAATCCGCAATCCTCAGTCCTCAAGCCGCAATCTTCAATCATCAGTCCTCAACCATCAAACCTCGATCTTCAATCCTCAATACAATATCTTCAGTTCTCGGTCTTGAATACTCAATCCTCAATAGCCAGTCCTCAAACCTGAATCCTCAATATTCAATTGTCTATCCTCAATTCCCAAACCTCAATCCTCAACCCTCAATCCTCAATCCTCAATCCTCAATCCTCAATCCTCAATCCTCAATCCTCAATCCTCAGTCCTCAAGCCTCAATCCTCAATATTCAATTGTCAATCCTCAATTCTCAAACCTCAATCCTCATCCCTCAGTCCTCAATCCTCAACCATCAAGCCTCTATCCTCAATCTTCAATCCTCAATGCTCAATCCTCAATCCTCAATCTTCAATCGTCTATCCTCAATCCTCAATCCTCAATCCTCAATCATCAGTCCTCAATCCTCAATCCTCAATCCTCAATCCTCAAACCTCAATCCTCAATCCTCAATCCTCAATCCTCAATCCTCAATCCTCGATCCTCAATCCTCCATCCTCAATCCTCAGGCTTCAATCCTCAATCCTCAGTACTCAATCCTCAATCCTCGATCCTCAAACATCAATCCTCAATCCTCAACCGTTAATGCTCAACACTCAATCCTCAATCCTCAATCCCCAATCCTCAATCCTCAATCCTCAATCCTCAATCATCAGTCCTTAATCCTCAATCCTCAATCCTCAATCCTCAATCCTCAATCCTCAATCCTCAATCCTCAATCCTCAATCCTCAAACCTCAATCCTCAATCCTCAATTCTCAATCCTCAACAGTATATCCTTAAGTCACAGTTTTAAATACTAAATCCACAATCTTCAACATTCAGATCTCAATCCTCAAACATCAATTCTCAACACCCAATCCTCAACCCTCATTCCACAATATTCTATCCTCAATCCTCAATCCTCAATCCTCAATATTCAATTCTCAATCCTCAATCCTCAATCCGCAATACTCCATCCTCAATTCTGTATCTTCAATCATCAATCTGCAGCCATCAATCCTCAATCCTCAATCCTCTGTCCTCAATCCTCAATCCTCAATCCTCAATCCTCAAACCTCAAAACCGCAATCCTCAACCCTCAATCCTCAATACTCAATCCTCAATCCTCAATCCTCAATCCTGAATCCTTAATCCTCAATCCTCAATCCTCAATCACCAATCCTCAATCATCAGTCCTCAATCCTCAATCCTCAATCCTCAATAAAATAGCTTCAATTCTCACTATTCAATACTCAATCCTCATTCTTCAAATCTCAGTCTACGAACAACAATTCTCAACACTCAATGCTCAACCCTCATTCCTCAATCTTCAATCCTCTATCGTCAATCCTCAGTCTTCAATCCTCAATCCTCAGTACTCAACCCTCAATCCTCAATCCTCAACAGTATATCCATAATGCTCAGTTTTCAATACTCAACCCTCAATTTTCAATATTCAAATCTCAATGCTCAAACCTCAATCCTCAGTGCTCAATCCTCAATCCTCAGTCCTCAAATCTCAGTCCTCAATCCTCAACCGTTAGTGTTCATACCTCAGTCCAGAAACCTCAATCCTCAATATTCAATGCTCAGTCCTCAATCCTCAACCCTGAAACCTCAACACTCAGTCCTCACTCATCAATCTTCAATCCTCAGTCCTCAATCCTCAATCTACAATCCTCAATACTCAATCCAGAATACTTAATCCTCAATCCTCAATCCTCAATCACCAAACCTCAGTCCGCAATCCTCAATCCTCAATCCTCAATCCTCAATCCTCAACACTCAATCCTCAATCCTCAATCCTCAATCCAGAATCCTCAAATCTCAGTCCTCAGTCCTCAACCGTTAATGTTCATGCCTCAGTCCACAAATCTCAATCCTCAATATTCAATGCTCAATCCTCAATCCTCAACCCTGAAACCTCAAGACTCAGTCCTCAGTCATCAATCTTCAATCCTCAGTCCTCTACACTCAATCCTCAATCCTCAATCCTCAATCCTCAATCCTCAATCCTCAATCCACAATCCTCAATCCTCAATCCTCAACCCTCAATCCTCAATTCTCAATCCCCAATCCTCAATCCTCAATCCTCAATCCTCAATACTCAATCCTCAATACTCAACCATCAATCCTCAATTCTCAATACTCAATAGAATATCCTGAATTCTCAGGATTCTATACTCAAACCTCAATCCTCAACCCTCAGCCCTCATTCTCAATCCTCAACCCTCAGCCCTCATTCTCAATCCTCAATCCACAATCCTCAAACCTCAATCCTCAACCGTCAGTACTCGTCCTCAATCCTCAAACCTCAAACCTCAGTCCTCCCATCTTCAATCATCAATACTCAATCTTCAATCCTCAATCCTCAATCATCAATGCTCAATCCTCAATCCTCAGTATTCAGAAATCAACCGTCAACCATCAGTCCTCAATACTCAATCATCAATCCTCAGTTCTCAATACTCAATAGGATATCCTGAATTCTCATGGTTCAATACTCAATCCACAATATTCAATAATCAAATCTCAATCCTCAAACATCAATTCTCAACACTCAATCCTCAACACTCAGTCCTCTCTCTTCAATCCTCCATCCTCAATCCTCAATCCTCAATTCTCAGTCCTCAATCCTGAATCCTCAGACTTCAAACATCAATACTCAACCCTCAGCCCTCGTCCTCAATCGACAACCCTCAATCCTCAATCCTCAATATTCAGTCATTAATATTCAACCTTCAATCCTCAATCCTCAATCCTCTACCCTCAACACTCAATCCTCAAAGTTCAATCCTCAATACCCAATCCTCAGTCTTCAATCCTCAATCCTCAATCCTCAATCCTCAATCCTCAATCCTCAGTCCTCAAACCTCAATCCTGAATCCTCAACACTGAATCCTCAATCTTCAGCCCTAGGTCCTCAACAATCAGTTGTGAATCCTCAATCCTCAATAGAATATCCTCAATTCACAGTTTTCAATACTCAATACTCAATCTGCAATCTTCAGCCCTCTATTCACAAACATCAATTCTCATCACTCAACCCTCAATACTCAGTCCCCAATCCTCAATCTTCAATCCTCAATCCCCTATCTTCAATCCTCAATACTCAATCTTCAATCCTCAATCCTCAATCCTCAATCCTCAATCCTCAACCCTCAATCCTCAATCCTCAATCGTCAATCTTCAATCCTCAATATTCAATCTTCAGTCCTCAATCCTCAATCCTCAATCCTCAATCCTCAATGCTCAATCCGCAATACCCAATCCTCAATCTTCTATCCGCAATCCTCAATCCCCAATTCTCGATCCTCAATCCTCAATCCTCAGACCTCAAACATCAATACTAAACCCTCAGTCCTCGTCCTCAATCCACAACCCTCAATCCTCGATCCTCAATCTTCAATCATCAATATTCAATCTTCAATCCTCAATCCTCAATCCTCAATACTCAATCCTCAATCCTCAATCCTCAATTCTCAATCCTCAATCCTCAATCCTCAGATTTCAAACATCAATACTCAACCCTCAGCCCTCGTCCTGAATTCACAACCCTCAATCCTCAATCCTCAATCCTCAATCCTCAGTCCTCAAACCTCAATCCTGAATCCTCAATCCTTAATCCTCAATCTTCAGCCCTGAGTCCGCAACAATCAGTTGTCAATCCTCAATCCTCAATAGAATATCCTCAGCTCACAGTTTTCAATACTCAATCACCATTCTTCAATCTTCAAATCTCAATCCACAAACATCAATTCTCATCACTCAACCATCAACACTCAGTTCTCAATCATCAATCCTCAATCCTCAATCCTCAATCTTCAATCCTCAATACCCAATCCTCAATCCTCAATCCTCAATTCTCAATTCTCTATACTCAATCCTCAAACGTCAACCCTCAATCCCCAATCCTCAATCTTCAACCCTCAATACTCAATCCTCAATCCTCAATCCTCAATCCTCAATCCTCAATCCGCAATCCTCAATCCTCAATCATCAGTCCTCAATCCTCAATCCTCAATCCTCAATCCTCAATCCTCAATCCTCAATCCTCAATCCACAATCCTCAACCCACAAACCTCAATCCTCAATCCTCAATTCTCAATCCTCAACAGTATATCCTTAAGTCACAGTTTTAAATACTAAATCCACAATCTTCAACATTCAGATCTCAATCCTCAAACATCAATTCTCAACACCCAATCCTCAACCCTCAGTCCACAATATTCTATCCTCAATCCTCAATCGTCAATATTCAATTCTCAATCCTCAATCCTCAATCCGCATTACTCCATCCTCAATTCTGTATTTTCAATCATCAATCTGCAGCCGTCAATCCTCAATCCTCAATCCTCTCTCCTCAATCCTCAATCCTCAATCCTCAATACTCAATCCTCAAAACCTCAATCCTCAACCCTCAATCCTCAATACTCAATCCTCAATCCTCAATCCTGAATCCTTAATCCTCAATCCTCAATCCTCAGTCACCAATCCTCAATCCTCAGTCCTCAATCCTCGATCATCAATCCTCAATAAAATAGCTTCAATTCTCACTATTCAATACTCAATCCTCATTCTTCAAATCTCAGTCTACGAACAACAATTCTCCACACTCAATGCTCAACCCTCATTCCTCAACCTTCAATACTCTATCGTCAATCCTCAGTCTTCAATCCTCAATCCTCAGTACTCAACCCTCAATCCTCAATCCTCAACAGTATATCCTCAATGCTCAGTTTAAAATACTCAACCCTCAATTTTCAATATTCAAATCTCAATGCTCAAACCTCAATCCTCAGTGCTCTATCCTCAATCCTCAATCCTCAAATCTCAGTCCTCAATCCTCAACCGTTAGTGTTCATACCTCATTCCAGAAATCTCAATCCTCAATATTCAATGCTCAATACTCAATCCTCAACCCTGAAACCTCAACACTCAGTCCTCAGTCATCAATCTTCAATCCTCAGTCCTCAATCCTCAATCTACAATCCCCAATACTCAATCCAGAATACTTAATGCTCAATCCTCAATCTTCAATCACCAAACCTCAATCCGCAATCCTCAATCCTCAATCCTCAATCCTCAATCCTCAACACTCTATCCTCAATCCTCTATCCTCAATCCTCAATCCTCAATCCTCAATCCTCAATCCACAATCCTCAAATCTCAGTCCTCAGTCCTCAACCGTTAATGTTCATACCTCAGTCCACAAATCTCAATCCTCAATATTCAATGCTCAATCCTCAATCCTCAACCCTGAAACCTCAAGACTCAGTCCTCAGTCATCAATCTTCAATCCTCAGTCCTCAACACTCAATCCTCAATCCTCAATCCTCAATCCTCAATCCTCAATCCTCAATCCTCAATCCTCAATCCTCAATCCTCAATCCTCAATCCTCAATACTCAATCCTCAATCCTCAATCCTTAATCCTCAATCCTCAATCCTCAATCCACAATCCTCAATCCTCAATCCTCAATCCTCAATCCTCAATTCCCAATCCTCAATCCTCAAACCTCAATCCTCAATCCTCAATTCTCAATCCTCGACAGTATATCGTTAATTCCCAGTTTTAAATACTCAATCCACAATCTTCAACATTCAGATCTCAATCCTCAAACATCAATTCTCAACACCCAATCCTCAACCCTCAGTCCACAATATTCTAACCCCAATCCTCAATCCTCAATGTTCAATTCTCAATACTCAATCCTCAATCCGCAATACTCAATCCTCAATTCTCTATCTTCAATCATCAATCTGCAGCCATCAATCCTCAATCCTCAATCCTCTGTCCTCAATCCTCAATCCTCAATCCTCAATCCTCAATCCTCAATCCACAATCCTCAAACCTCAAACCTCAACCGTCAGTACTCGTCCTCAATCCTCAAACCTCAAACCTCAATCCACCCATCTTCAATCATCAATACTCAATCTTCAATCCTCAATCCTCAATCCTCAATGCTCAATCCTCAATCCTCAGTATTCAGCACTCAACCCTCAACCATCAGTCCTCAATACTCAATCATCAATCCTCAGTTCTCAATACTCAATAGAATATCCTGAATTCTCATGGTTCAATACTCAATCCACAATATTCAATAATCAAATCTCAATCCTCAAACATCAATTCTCAACACTCAATCCTCAACACTCAGTCCTCTCTCTTCAATCCTCCATCCTCAATCCTCAATCCTCAAGCGCCAATCCTCAATCCTCAGTCCTCAACCCTCAATCTACAGTCCTCAAACCTCAATCCCGAATTCTCAATCCTGAATCCTCAATATCAGCCCTCAGTCCTCAACAATCAATTGTCAATCCTCAGTCCTCAATCGAATATCCTCAATTAACAGTTTTCAATACTCAATCCCCATTCTTCAATCTTCAAATCTCAATCCACAAACATCAATTCTCATCACTCAACCCTTAACACTCAGTCCTCAATCTTCAATCCTCAATCCTCAATCCTCAATCTTCAATCCTCAATACTCAATCTTCAATCCTCAATCCTCAACTCTCAATCCTCAATGCTCAATCCTGAATCGTCAATCCTCAATCCCCAATCCTCAATCTTCAATCCTCAATCCTCAATCCTCAATCCTCAATCCTCAATCCTCAATGTTCAATCCGCAATACCCAATCCTCAACCTTCTATCCGCAATCCTCAATCCTCAATTCTCAATCCTCAATCCTCAATCCTCAGACCTCAAACATCAATACTCAACCCTCAGTACTCGTCCTCAATCCACAACCCTCAATCCTCGACCCTCAATCTTCAATCATCAATATTCAATCTTCAATCCTCAATTCTCAATCCTCAATACTCAATCCTCAATCCTCAATCCTCAATTCTCAATCCTCAATCCTCAATCCTCAGATTTCAAACATCAATGCTCAACCCTGAGTCCTGGTCCTGAATTCACAACCCTCAATCCTCAATCCTCAATCCTCAATCCTCAGTCCTCAAACCTCAATCCTGAATCCTCAATCCTTAATCCTCAATCTTCAGCCCTGAGTCCGCAACAATCAGTTGTCAATCCTCAATCCTCAATAGAATATCCTCAGTTCACAGTCTTCAATACTCAATCCCCATTCTTCAATCTTCAAATCTCAATCCACAAACATCAATTCTCATCACTCAACCATGAACACTCAGCCCTCAATCATCAATCCTCAATCCTCAATCCTCAATCCTCAGTCCTCAATCCTCAACCCTCAATCCTCAATCCTCAATCTTCAATCCTCAATGCTCAATCCTCAATCCTCAATCTTCAATCGTCTATCCTCAATCCTCAATCCTCAATCCTCAATCATCAGTCCTCAATCCTCAATCCTCAATCCTCAATCCTCAAACCTCAATCCTCAATCCTCAATCCTCAATCCTCAATCCTCAATCCTCGATCCTCAATCCTCCATCCTCAATCCTCAGGCTTCAATCCTCAATCCTCAGTACTCAATCCTCAATCCTCGATCCTCAAACATCAATCCTCAATCCTCAACCCTTAATCCTCAACACTCAATCCTCAATCCTCAATCCCCAATCCTCAATCCTCAATCCTCAATCCTCAATCCTCAATCCTCAATCCTCAGTCCTCAATCCTCAACCCTCAATCCTCAATCCTCAATCCTCAATCCTCAATCCTCAATCATCAGTCCTCAATCCTCAATCCTCAATCCTCAATCCTCAATCCTCAATCCTCAATCCTCAATCCTCAATCCTCAATCCTCAAACCTCAATCCTCAATCCTCAATTCTCAATCCTCAACAGTATATCCTTAAGTCACAGTTTTAAATACTAAATCCACAATCTTCAACATTCAGATCTCAATCCTCAAACATCAATTCTCAACACCGAATCCTCAACCCTCAGTCCACAATATTTTATCCTCAATCCTCAATCCTCAATATTCAATTCTCAATCCTCAATCCTCAATCCGCAATACTCTATCCTCAATTCTGTATCTTCAATCATCAATCTGCAGCCATCAATCCTCAATCCTCAATCCTCTGTCCTCAATCCTCAATCCTCAATCCCCAATCCTCAAACCTCAAAACCGCAATCCTCAGCCCTCAGTCCTCAATACTCAATCCTCAATCCTCAATCCTCAATCCTGAATCCTTAATCCTCAATCCTGAATCCTCAGTCACCAATCCTCAATCATCAGTCCTCAATCCTCAATCCTCAATCCTCAATAAAATAGCTTCAATTCTCACTATTCAATACTCAATCCTCATTCTTCAAATCTCAGTCTACGAACAACAATTCTCAACACTCAATGCTCAACCCTCATTCCTCAATCTTCAATCCTCTATCGTCAACCCTCAGTCTTCAATCCTCAATCCTCAGTACTCAACCCTCAATCCTCAATCCTCAACAGTATATCCGCAATGCTCAGTTTTCAATACTCAACCCTCAATTTTCAATATTCAAATCTCAATGCTCAAACCTCAATCCTCAGTGCTCAATCCTCAATCCTCAATCCTCAAATCTCAGTCCTCAATCCTCAACCGTTAGTGTTCATACCTCAGTCCAGAAACCTCAATCCTCAATATTCAATGCTCAGTCCTCAATCCTCAACCCTGAAACCTCAACACTCAGTCCTCACTCATCAATCTTGAATCCTCAGTCCTCAATCCTCAATCTACAATCCTCAATACTCAATCCAGAATACATAACCCTCAATCCTCAATCCTCAATCACCAAACCTCAGTCCGCAATCCTCAATCCTCAATCCTCAATCCTCAATCCTCAATCATCAATCCTCAATCCTCAATCCTCGATCCTCAATCCTCCATCCTCAATCCTCAGGCTTCAATCCTCAATCCTCAGTACTCAATCCTCAATCCTCGATCCTCAAACATCAATCCTCAATCCTCAACCCTTAATCCTCAACACTCAATCCTCAATCCTCAATCCCCAATCCTCAATCCTCAATCCTCAATCCTCAATCATCAGTCCTTAATCCTCAATCCTCAATCCTCAATCCTCAATCCTCAATCCTCAATCCTCAATCCTCAATCCTCAATCCTCAAACCTCAATCCTCAATCCTCAATTCTCAATCCTCAACAGTATATCCTTAAGTCACAGTTTTAAATACTAAATCCACAATCTTCAACATTCAGATCTCAATCCTCAAACATCAATTCTCAACACCCAATCCTCAACCCTCATTCCACAATATTCTATCCTCAATCCTCAATCCTCAATCCTCAATATTCAATTCTCAATCCTCAATCCTCAATCCGCAATACTCCATCCTCAATTCTGTATCTTCAATCATCAATCTGCAGCCATCAATCCTCAATCCTCAATCCTCTGTCCTCAATCCTCAATCCTCAATCCTCAATCCTCAAACCTCAAAACCGCAATCCTCAACCCTCAATCCTCAATACTCAATCCTCAATCCTCAATCCTCAATCCTGAATCCTTAATCCTCAATCCTCAATCCTCAATCACCAATCCTCAATCATCAGTCCTCAATCCTCAATCCTCAATCCTCAATAAAATAGCTTCAATTCTCACTATTCAATACTCAATCCTCATTCTTCAAATCTCAGTCTACGAACAACAATTCTCAACACTCAATGCTCAACCCTCATTCCTCAATCTTCAATCCTCTATCGTCAATCCTCAGTCTTCAATCCTCAATCCTCAGTACTCAACCCTCAATCCTCAATCCTCAACAGTATATCCATAATGCTCAGTTTTCAATACTCAACCCTCAATTTTCAATATTCAAATCTCAATGCTCAAACCTCAATCCTCAGTGCTCAATCCTCAATCCTCAGTCCTCAAATCTCAGTCCTCAATCCTCAACCGTTAGTGTTCATACCTCAGTCCAGAAACCTCAATCCTCAATATTCAATGCTCAGTCCTCAATCCTCAACCCTGAAACCTCAACACTCAGTCCTCACTCATCAATCTTCAATCCTCAGTCCTCAATCCTCAATCTACAATCCTCAATACTCAATCCAGAATACTTAATGCTCAATCCTCAGTCTTCAATCACCAAACCTCAATCCGCAATCCTCAATCCTCAATCCTCAATCCTCAATCCTCAACACTCAATCCTCAATCCTCTATCCTCAATCCTCAATCCTCAATCCTCAATCCTCAATCCTCAATCCACAATCCTCAAATCTCAGTCCTCAGTCCTCAACCGTTAATGTTCATACCTCAGTCCACAAATCTCAATCCTCAATATTCAATGCTCAATCCTCAATCCTCAACCCTGAAACCTCAAGACTCAGTCCTCAGTCATCAATCTTCAATCCTCAGTCCTCAACACTCAATCCTCAATCCTCAATCCTCAATCCTCAATCCTCAATCCTCAATCCTCAATCCTCAATCCTCAATCCTCAATCCTCAATCCTCAATCCTCAATACTCAATCCTCAATCCTCAATCCTCAATCCTCAATCCTCAATCCTCAATCCACAATCCTCAATCCTCAATCCTCAATCCTCAATCCTCAATTCCCAATCCTCAATCCTCAAACCTCAATCCTCAATCCTCAATTCTCAATCCTCGACAGTATATCGTTAATTCCCAGTTTTAAATACTCAATCCACAATCTTCAACATTCAGATCTCAATCCTCAAACATCAATTCTCAACACCCAATCCTCAACCCTCAGTCCACAATATTCTAACCCCAATCCTCAATCCTCAATGTTCAATTCTCAATACTCAATCCTCAATCCGCAATACTCAATCCTCAATTCTGTACCTTCAATCATCAATCTGCAGCCATCAATCCTCAATCCTCAATCCTCTGTCCTCAATCCTCAATCCTCAATCCTCAATCCTCAATCCTCAATCCACAATCCTCAAACCTCAAACCTCAACCGTCAGTACTCGTCCTCAATCCTCAAACCTCAAACCTCAATCCACCCATCTTCAATCATCAATACTCAATCTTCAATCCTCAATCCTCAATCCTCAATGCTCAATCCTCAATCCTCAGTATTCAGCACTCAACCCTCAACCATCAGTCCTCAATACTCAATCATCAATCCTCAGTTCTCAATACTCAATAGAATATCCTGAATTCTCATGGTTCAATACTCAATCCACAATATTCAATAATCAAATCTCAATCCTCAAACATCAATTCTCAACACTCAATCCTCAACACTCAGTCCTCTCTCTTCAATCCTCCATCCTCAATCCTCAATCCTCAAGCGCCAATCCTCAATCCTCAGTCCTCAACCCTCAATCTACAGTCCTCAAACCTCAATCCCGAATTCTCAATCCTGAATCCTCAATATCAGCCCTCAGTCCTCAACAATCAATTGTCAATCCTCAGTCCTCAATCGAATATCCTCAATTAACAGTTTTCAATACTCAATCCCCATTCTTCAATCTTCAAATCTCAATCCACAAACATCAATTCTCATCACTCAACCCTTAACACTCAGTCCTCAATCTTCAATCCTCAATCCTCAATCCTCAATCTTCAATCCTCAATACTCAATCTTCAATCCTCAATCCTCAACTCTCAATCCTCAATGCTCAATCCTGAATCGTCAATCCTCAATCCCCAATCCTCAATCTTCAATCCTCAATCCTCAATCCTCAATCCTCAATCCTCAATCCTCAATGTTCAATCCGCAATACCCAATCCTCAACCTTCTATCCGCAATCCTCAATCCTCAATTCTCAATCCTCAATCCTCAATCCTCAGACCTCAAACATCAATACTCAACCCTCAGTACTCGTCCTCAATCCACAACCCTCAATCCTCGACCCTCAATCTTCAATCATCAATATTCAATCTTCAATCCTCAATTCTCAATCCTCAATACTCAATCCTCAATCCTCAATCCTCAATTCTCAATCCTCAATCCTCAATCCTCAGATTTCAAACATCAATGCTCAACCCTGAGTCCTGGTCCTGAATTCACAACCCTCAATCCTCAATCCTCAATCCTCAATCCTCAATCCTCAGTCCTCAAACCTCAATCCTGAATCCTCAATCCTTAATCCTCAATCTTCAGCCCTGAGTCCGCAACAATCAGTTGTCAATCCTCAATCCTCAATAGAATATCCTCAGTTCACAGTCTTCAATACTCAATCCCCATTCTTCAATCTTCAAATCTCAATCCACAAACATCAATTCTCATCACTCAACCATGAACACTCAGCCCTCAATCATCAATCCTCAATCCTCAATCCTCAATCCTCAGTCCTCAATCCTCAACCCTCAATCCTCAATCCTCAATCCTCAATCCTCAACCCTCAATTATCAATACTCAACCCTCAATCCGCAATCCTCAACCTTCAATCCTCAACCCTCATTCGTCAATGTTCCAACGACAGTCCTCAAACCTCAATCCTCGATTTTCAACTCCCAATCCTCAGTTCACAACACACAATACTCAACCCTCAGCCTTCAATCCGCAATCCTCAGTCCTCAAGCCTCAATCTTCAATCATCAGTCCTCAACCATCAAACCTCGATCTTCAATCCTCAATACAATATCTTCAGTTCTCGGTCTTTAATACTCAATCCTCAATAGCCAGTCCTCAAACCTGAATCCTCAATATTCAATTGTCTATCCTCAATTCCCAAACCTCAATCCTCAACCCTCAATCCTCAATCCTCAATCCTCAATCCTCAAACCTCAATCCTCAATCCTCAATCCTCAATCCTCAATCCTCAGTCCTCAAGCCTCAATCCTCAATATTCAATTGTCAATCCTCAATTCTCAAACCTCAATCCTCATCCCTGAGTCCTCAATCCTCAACCATCAAGCCTCTATCCTCAATCTTCAATCCTCAATGCTCAATCCTCAATCCTCAATCTTCAATCGTCTATCCTCAATCCTCAATCCTCAATCCTCAATCATCAGTCCTCAATCCTCAATCCTCAATCCTCAATCCTCAAACCTCAATCCTCAATCCTCAATCCTTAATCCTCAATCCTCAATCCTCGATCCTCAATCCTCCATCCTCAATCCTCAGGCTTCAATCCTCAATCCTCAGTACTCAATCCTCAATCCTCGATCCTCAAACATCAATCCTCAATCCTCAACCCTTAATCCTCAACACTCAATCCTCAATCCTCAATCCCCAATCCTCAATCCTCAATCCTCAATCCTCAATCCTCAATCCTCAATCCTCAGTCCTCAATCCTCAACCCTCAATCCTCAATCCTCAATCCTCAATCCTCAATCCTCAATCATCAGTCCTCAATCCTCAATCCTCAATCCTCAATCCTCAATCCTCAATCCTCAATCCTCAATCCTCAATCCTCAATCCTCAAACCTCAATCCTCAATCCTCAATTCTCAATCCTCGACAGTATATCCTTAATTCCCAGTTTTAAATACTCAATCCACAATCTTCAACATTCAGATCTCAATCCTCAAACATCAATTCTCAACACCCAATCCTCAACCCTCAGTCCACAATATTCTATCCCCAATCCTCAATCCTCAATGTTCAATTCTCAATACTCAATCCTCAATCCGCAATACTCAATCCTCAATTCTCTATCTTCAATCATCAATCTGCAGCCATCAATCCTCAATCCTCAATCCTCTGTCCTCAATCCTCAATCCTCAATCCTCAATCCTCAATCCTCAATCCTCAATCCTCAATCCTCAATCCTTAATCCTCATTCTTCAATCCTCAATACCCAATCCTCAATCTTCAATTCTCAACTCTCAATCCTCAATGCTCAATCCTCAATCGTCAATCCTCAATCCCCAATCCTCAATCTTCAATCCTCAATCCTCAATCCTCAATCCTCAATCCTCAATCCTCAATCCTCAATCTTCAATCCTCAATACTCAATCTTCAATCCTCAATCCTCAGTCCTCAATCCTCAATCCTCAATCCTCAATCCTCAATCTTCAATCCTCAATACTCAATTCTCAATCCTCAATCCTCAAGCCTCGGACCTCAAACGTCAATACTCAACCCTCAGTCCTCGTCCTCAATCCACAAACCTCAATCCTCAATCCTCAATCTTCAATTCTCAATCCTCAATCCTCAATCCTCAATCCTCAATCCTCAATCCTCAGGCCTCAAACCTCAATCCTGAAACATCAATTCTGAATCCTCTATCTTCAGCCTTCAGTCCTCAACAATCAGTTGTCAATCCTCAATCCTCAATAGAATATCATCTATTCACAGTTTTCAATACTCAATACTCAACCTGCAATCTTCAAATCTCTATCCACAAACATCAATTCTCATCATTCAACCATCAACACTCAGTAACCAATCCTCAATCCTCAATCCTCAATCCTCAAACCTCAATCCTCAATCCTCAATCCTCAATCCTCAATCCTCAATCCTCGATCCTCAATCCTCAATCCTCAATCCTCAGTCCTCAATCCTCAACCCTCAATCCTCAATCCTCAATCCTCAATCCTCAATCCTCAATCATCAGTCCTTAATCCTCAATCCTCAATCCTCAATCCTCAATCCTCAATCCTCAATCCTCAATCCTCAATCCTCAATCCTCAATCCTCAAACCTCAATCCTCAATCCTCAATTCTCAATCCTCAACAGTATATACTTAAGTCACAGTTTTAAATACTAAATCCACAATCTTCAACATTCAGATCTCAATCCTCAAACATCAATTCTCAACACCCAATCCTCAACCCTCAGTCCACAATATTCTATCCTCAATCCTCAATCCTCAATATTCAATTCTTAATCCTCAATCCTCAATCCGCAATACTCCATCCTCAATTCTGTATCTTCCATCATCAATCTGCAGCCATCAATCCTCAATCCTCAATCCTCAATCCTCAATCATCAGTCCTCAATCCTCAATCCTCAATCCTCAATCCTCAATCCTCAATCCTCAATCCTCAATCCTCAATCCTCAATCCTCAAACCTCAATCCTCAATCCTCAATTCTCAATCCTCAACAGTATATCCTTAAGTCACAGTTTTAAATACTAAATCCACAATCTTCAACATTCAGATCTCAATCCTCAAACATCAATTCTCAACACCGAATCCTCAACCCTCAGTCCACAATATTTTATCCTCAATCCTCAATCCTCAATATTCAATTCTCAATCCTCAATCCTCAATCCGCAATACTCTATCCTCAATTCTGTATCTTCAATCATCAATCTGCAGCCGTCAATCCTCAATCCTCAATCCTCTGTCCTCAATCCTCAATCCTCAATCCTCAATCCTCAAACCTCAAAACCGCAATCCTCAGCCCTCAATCCTCAATACTCAATCCTCAATCCTCAATCCTCAATCCTGAATCCTTAATCCTCAATCCTGAATCCTCAATCACCAATCCTCAATCATCAGTCCTCAATCCTCAATCCTCAATCCTCAATAAAATAGCTTCAATTCTCACTATTCAATACTCAATCCTCATTCTTCAAATCTCAGTCTACGAACAACAATTCTCAACACTCAATGCTCAACCCTCATTCCTCAATCTTCAATCCTCTATCGTCAACCCTCAGTCTTCAATCCTCAATCCTCAGTACTCAACTCTCAATCCTCAATCCTCAACAGTATATCCGCAATGCTCAGTTTTCAATACTCAACCCTCAATTTTCAATATTCAAATCTCAATGCTCAAACCTCAATCCTCAGTGCTCAATCCTCAATCCTCAATCCTCAAATCTCAGTCCTCAATCCTCAACCGTTAGTGTTCATACCTCAGTCCAGAAACCTCAATCCTCAATATTCAATGCACAGTCCTCAATCCTCAACCCTGAAACCTCAACACTCAGTCCTCACTCATCAATCTTGAATCCTCAGTCCTCGATCCTCAATCTACAATCCTCAATACTCAATCCAGAATACTTAACCCTCAATCCTCAATCCTCAATCACCAAACCTCAGTCCGCAATCCTCAATCCTCAATCCTCAATCCTCAATCCTCAATCCTCAACACTCAATCCTCAATCCTCAATCCTCAATCCACAATCCTCAAATCTCAGTCCTCAGTCCTCAACCGTTAATGTTCATACCTCAGTCCACAAATCTCAATCCTCAATATTCAATGCTCAATCCTCAATCCTCAACCCTGAAACCTCAAGACTCAGTCCTCAGTCATCAATCTTCAATCCTCAGTCCTCTACACTCAATCCTCAATCCTCAATCCTCAATCCTCAATCCTCAATCATCAATCCTCAATCCTCAATCCTCAATCCTCAATCCTCAATCCTCAATCCTCAATCCTCAATACTCAATCCTCAATCCTCAATCCTCAATCCTCAATCCTCAATCCTCAATCCACAATCCTCAATCCTCAATCCTCAACCCTCAATCCTCAATTCTCAATCCTCAATCCTCAAACCTCAATCCTCAATCCTCAATTCTCAATCCTCGACAGTATATCCTTAATTCCCAGTTTTAAATACTCAATCCACAATCTTCAACATTCAGATCTCAATCCTCAAACATCAATTCTCAACACCCAATCCTCAACCCTCAGTCCACAATATTCTATCCCCAATCCTCAATCCTCAATGTTCAATTCTCAATACTCAATCCTCAATTCTCTATCTTCAATCATCAATCTGCAGGCATCAATCCTCAATCCTCAATCCTCTGTCCTCAATCCTCAATCCTCAATCCTCAATCCTCAATCCTCAATCCTCAATCCTCAATCCTCAATCCTTAATCCTCATTCTTCAATCCTCAATACCCAATCCTCAATCTTCAATTCTCAACTCTCAATCCTCAATGCTCAATCCTCAATCGTCAATCCTCAATCCCCAATCCTCAATCTTCAATCCTCAATCCTCAATCCTCAATCCTCAATCCTCAATCCTCAATCTTCAATCCTCAATACTCAATCTTCAATCCTCAATCCTCAGTCCTCAATCCTCAATCCTCAATCCTCAATCCTCAATCTTCAATCCTCAATACTCAATTCTCAATCCTCAATCCTCTAGCCTCGGACCTCAAACGTCAATACTCAACCCTCAGTCCTCGTCCTCAATCCACAAACCTCAATCCTCAATCCTCAATCTTCAATTCTCAATCCTCAATCCTCAATCCTCAATCCTCAATCCTCAATCCTCAGGCCTCAAACCTCAATCCTGAAACATCAATTCTGAATCCTCTATCTTCACCCTTCAGTCCTCAACAATCAGTTGTCAGTCCTCAATCCTCAATAGAATATCATCTATTCACAGTTTTCAATACTCAATACTCAACCTGCAATCTTCAAATCTCTATCCACAAACATCAATTCTCATCATTCAACCATCAACACTCAGTAACCAATCCTCAATCCTCAATCCTCAATCCTCAAACCTCAATCCTCAATCCTCAATCCTCAATCCTCAATCCTCAATCCTCGATCCTCAATCCTCCATCCTCAATCCTCAGGCTTCAATCCTCAATCCTCAGTACTCAATCCTCAATCCTCGATCCTCAAACATCAATCCTCAATCCTCAACCCTTAATCCTCAACACTCAATCCTCAATCCTCAATCCCCAATCCTCAATCCTCAATCCTCAATCCTCAATCCTCAATCCTCAATCCTCAGTCCTCAATCCTCAACCCTCAATCCTCAATCCTCAATCCTCAATCCTCAATCCTCAATCATCAGTCCTTAATCCTCAATCCTCAATCCTCAATCCTCAATCCTCAATCCTCAATCCTCAATCCTCAATCCTCAATCCTCAATCCTCAAACCTCAATCCTCAATCCTCAATTCTCAATCCTCAACAGTATATCCTTAAGTCACAGTTTTAAATACTAAATCCACAATCTTCAACATTCAGATCTCAATCCTCAATCCTCAATCCTCAATCCTGAATCCTTAATCCTCAATCCTCAATCCTCAATCACCAATCCTCAATCATCAGTCCTCAATCCTCAATCCTCAATCCTCAATAAAATAGCTTCAATTCTCACTATTCAATACTCAATCCTCATTCTTCAAATCTCAGTCTACGAACAACAATTCTCAACACTCAATGCTCAACCCTCATTCCTCAATCTTCAATCCTCTATCGTCAATACTCAGTCTTCAATCCTCAATCCTCAGTACTCAACCCTCAATCCTCAATCCTCAACAGTATATCCGCAATGCTCAGTTTTCAATACTCAACCCTCAATTTTCAATATGCAAATCTCAATGCTCAAACCTCAATCCTCAGTGCTCAATCCTCAATCCTCAATCCTCAAATCTCAGTCCTCAATCCTCAACCGTTAGTGTTCATACCTCAGTCCAGAAACCTCAATCCTCAATATTCAATGCTCAGTCCTCAATCCTCAACCCTGAAACCTCAACACTCAGTCCTCACTCATCAATCTTCAATCCTCAGTCCTCAATCCTCAATCTACAATCCTCAATACTCAATCCAGAATACTTAATCCTCAATCCTCAATCCTCAATCACCAAACCTCAGTCCGCAATCCTCAATCCTCAATCCTCAATCCTCAATCCTCAACACTCAATCCTCAATCCTCAATCCTCAATCCACAATCCTCAAATCTCAGTCCTCAGTCCTCAACCGTTAATGTTCATGCCTCAGTCCACAAATCTCAATCCTCAATATTCAATGCTCAATCCTCAATCCTCAACCCTGAAACCTCAAGACTCAGTCCTCAGTCATCAATCTTCAATCCTCAGTCCTCTACACTCAATCCTCAATCCTCAATCCTCAATCCTCAATCCTCAATCCTCAATCCTCAATCCTCAATCCTCAATCCTCAATCCTCAATCCTCAATCCTCAATCCTCAATCCTCAATACTCAATCCTCAATCCTCAATCCTCAATCCTCAATCCTCAATCCTCAATCCACAATCCTCAATCCTCAATCCTCAACCCTCAATCCTCAATTCTCAATCCCCAATCCTCAATCCTCAATCCTCAATCCTCAATACTCAATCCTCAATACTCAACCATCAATCCTCAATTCTCAATACTCAATAGAATATCCTGAATTCTCAGGATTCTATACTCAAACCTCAATCCTCAACCCTCAGCCCTCATTCTCAATCCTCAACCCTCAGCCCTCATTCTCAATCCTCAATCCACAATCCTCAAACCTCAATCCTCAACCGTCAGTACTCGTCCTCAATCCTCAAACCTCAAACCTCAGTCCTCCCATCTTCAATCATCAATACTCAATCTTCAATCCTCAGTCCTCAATCCTCAATGCTCAATCCTCAATCCTCAGTATTCAGCAATCAACCGTCAACCATCAGTCCTCAATACTCAATCATCAATCCTCAGTTCTCAATACTCAATAGGATATCCTGAATTCTCATGGTTCAATACTCAATCCACAATATTCAATAATCATATCTCAATCCTCAAACATCAATTCTCAACACTCAATCCTCAACACTCAGTCCTCTCTCTACAATCCTCCATCCTCAATCCTCAATCCTCAATCCTCAATTCTCAATCCTCAATCCTGAATCCTCAGACTTCAAACATCAATACTCAACCCTCAGTCCTCGTCCTCAATCCACAACCCTCAATCCTCAATCCTCAATATTCAGTCATTAATATTCAACCTTCAATCCTCAATCCTCTATCCTCTACCCTCAACACTCAATCCTCAAAGTTCAATCCTCAATACCCAATCCTCAGTCTTCAATCCTCAATCCTCAATCCTCAATCCTCAATCCTCAATCCTCAGTCCTCAAACCTCAATCCTGAATCCTCAACACTGAATCCTCAATCTTCAGCCCTAGGTCCTCAACAATCAGTTGTGAATCCTCAATCCTCAATAGAATATCCTCAATTCACAGTTTTCAATACTCAATACTCAATCTGCAATCTTCAGCCCTCTATTCACAAACATCAATTCTCATCACTCAACCCTCAATACTCAGTCCCCAATCCTCAATCCTCAATCCTCAATCCCCAATCTTCAATCCTCAATACTCAATCTTCAATCCTCAATCCTCCATCCTCAATCCTCAATCCTCAACCCTCAATCCTCAATCCTCAATCGTCAATCTTCAATCCTCAATATTCAATCTTCAGTCCTCAATCCTCAATCCTCAATCCTCAATCCTCAATGTTCAATCCGCAATACCCAATCCTCAATCTTCTATCCGCAATCCTCAATCCCCAATTCTCGATCCTCAATCCTCAATCCTCAGACCTCAAACATCAATACTCAACCCTCAGTCCTCGTCCTCAATCCACAACCCTCAATCCTCGATCCTCAATCTTCAATCATCAATATTCAATCTTCAATCCTCAATCCTCAATCCTCAATACTCAATCCTCAATCCTCAATCCTCAATTCTCAATCCTCAATCCTCAATCCTCAGATTTCAAACATCAATACTCAACCCTCAGCCCTCGTCCTGAATTCACAACCCTCAATCGTCAATCCTCAATCCTCAATCCTCAGTCCTCAAACCTCAATCCTGAATCCTCAATCCTTAATCCTCAATCTTCAGCCCTGAGTCCGCAACAATCAGTTGTCAATCCTCAATCCTCAATAGAATATCCTCAGCTCACAGTTTTCAATACTCAATCCCCATTCTTCAATCTTCAAATCTCAATCCACAAACATCAATTCTCATCACTCAACCATCAACACTCAGTCCTCAATCATCTATCCTCAATCCTCAATCCTCAATCTTCAATCCTCAATACCCAATCCTCAATCCTCAATCCTCAATTCTCAATTCTCTATACTCAATCCTCAATCGTCAACCCTCATTCCCCAATCCTCAATCTTCAATCCTCAATCCTCAATCCTCAATCCTCAATCCTCAATATTCAACACAAAACCCTCAACCATCAATCCTCAATACTCAACCATCAATCCTCACTTCTCAATACTCAATAGAATATCCTGAATTCTCATGGTTCAATACTCAATCCACAAAATTCAATAATCAAATCTCAATCCTCAAACATCAATTCTCAACACTCAATCCTCAATACTCAGTCCTCTCTCTTCACTCCTCAATCCTCAATCCTCAGTCCTCAATCCTCAATCCTCAATCTTCAATCCTCAATCCTCAATCCTCAATCCTCAATCCTCAATCCTCAATACTCAATCCTCAATCTTCAATTCTCAATCCTCAATCCTCAATCCTCAATCCTCAGTCCTCAAACCACAATCCTGAATCCCCAACACTCAATCCTCAATCCTCAATCCTCAATCCTCAATCCTCAATCCTCAGTCCTCAATCCTCAATCCTCAATCCTCAATCCTCAATCCTCAATCCTCAATCCTCAATCATCAGTCCTCAATCCTCAATCCTCAATCCTCAATCCTCAATCCTCAATCCTCAATCCTCAATCCACAATCCTCAACCCACAAACCTCAATCCTCAATCCTCAATTCTCAATCCTCAACAGTATATCCTTAAGTCACAGTTTTAAATACTAAATCCACAATCTTCAACATTCAGATCTCAATCCTCAAACATCAATTCTCAACACCCAATCCTCAACCCTCAGTCCACAATATTCTATCCTCAATCCTCAATCGTCAATATTCAATTCTCAATCCTCAATCCTCAATCCGCATTACTCCATCCTCAATTCTGTATTTTCAATCATCAATCTGCAGCCATCAATCCTCAATCCTCAATCCTCTCTCCTCAATCCTCAATCCTCAATCCTCAATACTCAATCCTCAAAACCTCAATCCTCAACCCTCAATCCTCAATACTCAATCCTCAATCCTCAATGCTGAATCCTTAATCCTCAATCCTCAATCCTCAGTCACCAATCCTCAATCCTCAGTCCTCAATCCTCAATCCTCAATCCTCAATAAAATAGCTTCAATTCTCACTATTCAATACTCAATCCTCATTCTTCAAATCTCAGTCTACGAACAACAATTCTCAACACTCAATGCTCAACCCTCATTCCTCAATCTTCAATCCTCTATCGTCAACCCTCAGTCTTCAATCCTCAATCCTCAGTACTCAACTCTCAATCCTCAATCCTCAACAGTATATCCGCAATGCTCAGTTTTCAATACTCAACCCTCAATTTTCAATATTCAAATCTCAATGCTCAAACCTCAATCCTCAGTGCTCAATCCTCAATCCTCAATCCTCAAATCTCAGTCCTCAATCCTCAACCGTTAGTGTTCATACCTCAGTCCAGAAACCTCAATCCTCAATATTCAATGCACAGTCCTCAATCCTCAACCCTGAAACCTCAACACTCAGTCCTCACTCATCAATCTTGAATCCTCAGTCCTCGATCCTCAATCTACAATCCTCAATACTCAATCCAGAACACTTAACCCTCAATCCTCAATCCTCAATCACCAAACCTCAGTCCGCAATCCTCAATCCTCAATCCTCAATCCTCAATCCTCAATCCTCAACACTCAATCCTCAATCCTCAATCCTCAATCCACAATCCTCAAATCTCAGTCCTCAGTCCTCAACCGTTAATGTTCATACCTCAGTCCACAAATCTCAATCCTCAATATTCAATGCTCAATCCTCAATCCTCAACCCTGAAACCTCAAGACTCAGTCCTCAGTCATCAATCTTCAATCCTCAGTCCTCTACACTCAATCCTCAATCCTCAATCCTCAATCCTCAATCCTCAATCCTCAATCCTCAATCCTCAATCCTCAATCCTCAATCCTCAATCCTCAATCCTCAATCCTCAATACTCAATCCTCAATCCTCAATCCTCAATCCTCAATCCTCAATCCTCAATCCACAATCCTCAATCCTCAATCCTCAACCCTCAATCCTCAATTCTCAATCCTCAATCCTCAAACCTCAATCCTCAATCCTCAATTCTCAATCCTCGACAGTATATCCTTAATTCCCAGTTTTAAATACTCAATCCACAATCTTCAACATTCAGATCTCAATCCTCAAACATCAATTCTCAACACCCAATCCTCAACCCTCAGTCCACAATATTCTATCCCCAATCCTCAATCCTCAATGTTCAATTCTCAATACTCAATCCTCAATTCTCTATCTTCAATCATCAATCTGCAGCCATCAATCCTCAATCCTCAATCCTCTGTCCTCAATCCTCAATCCTCAATCCTCAATCCTCAATCCTCAATCCTCAATCCTCAATCCTCAATCCTTAATCCTCATTCTTCAATCCTCAATACCCAATCCTCAATCTTCAATTCTCAACTCTCAATCCTCAATGCTCAATCCTCAATCGTCAATCCTCAATCCCCAATCCTCAATCTTCAATCCTCAATCCTCAATCCTCAATCCTCAATCCTCAATCCTCAATCTTCAATCCTCAATACTCAATCTTCAATCCTCAATCCTCAGTCCTCAATCCTCAATCCTCAATCCTCAATCCTCAATCTTCAATCCTCAATACTCAATTCTCAATCCTCAATCCTCTAGCCTCGGACCTCAAACGTCAATACTCAACCCTCAGTCCTCGTCCTCAATCCACAAACCTCAATCCTCAATCCTCAATCTTCAATTCTCAATCCTCAATCCTCAATCCTCAATCCTCAATCCTCAATCCTCAGGCCTCAAACCTCAATCCTGAAACATCAATTCTGAATCCTCTATCTTCACCCTTCAGTCCTCAACAATCAGTTGTCAGTCCTCAATCCTCAATAGAATATCATCTATTCACAGTTTTCAATACTCAATACTCAACCTGCAATCTTCAAATCTCTATCCACAAACATCAATTCTCATCATTCAACCATCAACACTCAGTAACCAATCCTCAATCCTCAATCCTCAATCCTCAAACCTCAATCCTCAATCCTCAATCCTCAATCCTCAATCCTCAATCCTCGATCCTCAATCCTCCATCCTCAATCCTCAGGCTTCAATCCTCAATCCTCAGTACTCAATCCTCAATCCTCGATCCTCAAACATCAATCCTCAATCCTCAACCCTTAATCCTCAACACTCAATCCTCAATCCTCAATCCCCAATCCTCAATCCTCAATCCTCAATCCTCAATCCTCAATCCTCAATCCTCAGTCCTCAATCCTCAACCCTCAATCCTCAATCCTCAATCCTCAATCCTCAATCCTCAATCATCAGTCCTTAATCCTCAATCCTCAATCCTCAATCCTCAATCCTCAATCCTCAATCCTCAATCCTCAATCCTCAATCCTCAATCCTCAAACCTCAATCCTCAATCCTCAATTCTCAATCCTCAACAGTATATCCTTAAGTCACAGTTTTAAATACTAAATCCACAATCTTCAACATTCAGATCTCAATCCTCAATCCTCAATCCTCAATCCTGAATCCTTAATCCTCAATCCTCAATCCTCAATCACCAATCCTCAATCATCAGTCCTCAATCCTCAATCCTCAATCCTCAATAAAATAGCTTCAATTCTCACTATTCAATACTCAATCCTCATTCTTCAAATCTCAGTCTACGAACAACAATTCTCAACACTCAATGCTCAACCCTCATTCCTCAATCTTCAATCCTCTATCGTCAATACTCAGTCTTCAATCCTCAATCCTCAGTACTCAACCCTCAATCCTCAATCCTCAACAGTATATCCGCAATGCTCAGTTTTCAATACTCAACCCTCAATTTTCAATATGCAAATCTCAATGCTCAAACCTCAATCCTCAGTGCTCAATCCTCAATCCTCAATCCTCAAATCTCAGTCCTCAATCCTCAACCGTTAGTGTTCATACCTCAGTCCAGAAACCTCAATCCTCAATATTCAATGCTCAGTCCTCAATCCTCAACCCTGAAACCTCAACACTCAGTCCTCACTCATCAATCTTCAATCCTCAGTCCTCAATCCTCAATCTACAATCCTCAATACTCAATCCAGAATACTTAATCCTCAATCCTCAATCCTCAATCACCAAACCTCAGTCCGCAATCCTCAATCCTCAATCCTCAATCCTCAATCCTCAACACTCAATCCTCAATCCTCAATCCTCAATCCACAATCCTCAAATCTCAGTCCTCAGTCCTCAACCGTTAATGTTCATGCCTCAGTCCACAAATCTCAATCCTCAATATTCAATGCTCAATCCTCAATCCTCAACCCTGAAACCTCAAGACTCAGTCCTCAGTCATCAATCTTCAATCCTCAGTCCTCTACACTCAATCCTCAATCCTCAATCCTCAATCCTCAATCCTCAATCCTCAATCCTCAATCCTCAATCCTCAATCCTCAATCCTCAATCCTCAATCCTCAATCCTCAATCCTCAATACTCAATCCTCAATCCTCAATCCTCAATCCTCAATCCTCAATCCTCAATCCACAATCCTCAATCCTCAATCCTCAACCCTCAATCCTCAATTCTCAATCCCCAATCCTCAATCCTCAATCCTCAATCCTCAATACTCAATCCTCAATACTCAACCATCAATCCTCAATTCTCAATACTCAATAGAATATCCTGAATTCTCAGGATTCTATACTCAAACCTCAATCCTCAACCCTCAGCCCTCATTCTCAATCCTCAACCCTCAGCCCTCATTCTCAATCCTCAATCCACAATCCTCAAACCTCAATCCTCAACCGTCAGTACTCGTCCTCAATCCTCAAACCTCAAACCTCAGTCCTCCCATCTTCAATCATCAATACTCAATCTTCAATCCTCAGTCCTCAATCCTCAATGCTCAATCCTCAATCCTCAGTATTCAGCAATCAACCGTCAACCATCAGTCCTCAATACTCAATCATCAATCCTCAGTTCTCAATACTCAATAGGATATCCTGAATTCTCATGGTTCAATACTCAATCCACAATATTCAATAATCATATCTCAATCCTCAAACATCAATTCTCAACACTCAATCCTCAACACTCAGTCCTCTCTCTACAATCCTCCATCCTCAATCCTCAATCCTCAATTCTCAATCCTCAATCCTGAATCCTCAGACTTCAAACATCAATACTCAACCCTCAGTCCTCGTCCTCAATCCACAACCCTCAATCCTCAATCCTCAATATTCAGTCATTAATATTCAACCTTCAATCCTCAATCCTCAATCCTCTACCCTCAACACTCAATCCTCAAAGTTCAATCCTCAATACCCAATCCTCAGTCTTCAATCCTCAATCCTCAATCCTCAATCCTCAATCCTCAATCCTCAGTCCTCAAACCTCAATCCTGAATCCTCAACACTGAATCCTCAATCTTCAGCCCTAGGTCCTCAACAATCAGTTGTGAATCCTCAATCCTCAATAGAATATCCTCAATTCACAGTTTTCAATACTCAATACTCAATCTGCAATCTTCAGCCCTCTATTCACAAACATCAATTCTCATCACTCAACCCTCAATACTCAGTCCCCAATCCTCAATCCTCAATCCTCAATCCCCAATCTTCAATCCTCAATACTCAATCTTCAATCCTCAATCCTCCATCCTCAATCCTCAATCCTCAACCCTCAATCCTCAATCCTCAATCGTCAATCTTCAATCCTCAATATTCAATCTTCAGTCCTCAATCCTCAATCCTCAATCCTCAATCCTCAATGTTCAATCCGCAATACCCAATCCTCAATCTTCTATCCGCAATCCTCAATCCCCAATTCTCGATCCTCAATCCTCAATCCTCAGACCTCAAACATCAATACTCAACCCTCAGTCCTCGTCCTCAATCCACAACCCTCAATCCTCGATCCTCAATCTTCAATCATCAATATTCAATCTTCAATCCTCAATCCTCAATCCTCAATACTCAGTCCTCAATCCTCAATCCTCAATTCTCAATCCTCAATCCTCAATCCTCAGATTTCAAACATCAATACTCAACCCTCAGCCCTCGTCCTGAATTCACAACCCTCAATCGTCAATCCTCAATCCTCAATCCTCAGTCCTCAAACCTCAATCCTGAATCCTCAATCCTTAATCCTCAATCTTCAGCCCTGAGTCCGCAACAATCAGTTGTCAATCCTCAATCCTCAATAGAATATCCTCAGCTCACAGTTTTCAATACTCAATCCCCATTCTTCAATCTTCAAATCTCAATCCACAAACATCAATTCTCATCACTCAACCATCAACACTCAGTCCTCAATCATCTATCCTCAATCCTCAATCCTCAATCTTCAATCCTCAATACCCAATCCTCAATCCTCAATCCTCAATTCTCAATTCTCTATACTCAATCCTCAATCGTCAACCCTCATTCCCCAATCCTCAATCTTCAATCCTCAATCCTCAATCCTCAATCCTCAATCCTCAATATTCAACACAAAACCCTCAACCATCAATCCTCAATACTCAACCATCAATCCTCACTTCTCAATACTCAATAGAATATCCTGAATTCTCATGGTTCAATACTCAATCCACAAAATTCAATAATCAAATCTCAATCCTCAAACATCAATTCTCAACACTCAATCCTCAATACTCAGTCCTCTCTCTTCACTCCTCAATCCTCAATCCTCAGTCCTCAATCCTCAATCCTCAATCTTCAATCCTCAATCCTCAATCCTCAATCCTCAATCCTCAATCCTCAATACTCAATCCTCAATCTTCAATTCTCAATCCTCAATCCTCAATCCTCAATCCTCAGTCCTCAAACCACAATCCTGAATCCCCAACACTCAATCCTCAATCCTCAATCCTCAATCCTCAATCCTCAATCCTCAGTCCTCAATCCTCAATCCTCAATCCTCAATCCTCAATCCTCAATCCTCAATCCTCAATCATCAGTCCTCAATCCTCAATCCTCAATCCTCAATCCTCAATCCTCAATCCTCAATCCTCAATCCACAATCCTCAACCCACAAACCTCAATCCTCAATCCTCAATTCTCAATCCTCAACAGTATATCCTTAAGTCACAGTTTTAAATACTAAATCCACAATCTTCAACATTCAGATCTCAATCCTCAAACATCAATTCTCAACACCCAATCCTCAACCCTCAGTCCACAATATTCTATCCTCAATCCTCAATCGTCAATATTCAATTCTCAATCCTCAATCCTCAATCCGCATGATTCCATCCTCAATTCTGTATTTTCAATCATCAATCTGCAGCCATCAATCCTCAATCCTCAATCCTCTCTCCTCAATCCTCAATCCTCAATCCTCAATACTCAATCCTCAAAACCTCAATCCTCAACCCTCAATCCTCAATACTCAATCCTCAATCCTCAATGCTGAATCCTTAATCCTCAATCCTCAATCCTCAGTCACCAATCCTCAATCCTCAGTCCTCAATCCTCAATCCTCAATCCTCAATAAAATAGCTTCAATTCTCACTATTCAATACTCAATCCTCATTCTTCAAATCTCAGTCTACGAACAACAATTCTCAACACTCAATGCTCAACCCTCATTCCTCAATCTTCAATCCTCTATCGTCAACCCTCAGTCTTCAATCCTCAATCCTCAGTACTCAACTCTCAATCCTCAATCCTCAACAGTATATCCGCAATGCTCAGTTTTCAATACTCAACCCTCAATTTTCAATATTCAAATCTCAATGCTCAAACCTCAATCCTCAGTGCTCAATCCTCAATCCTCAATCCTCAAATCTCAGTCCTCAATCCTCAACCGTTAGTGTTCATACCTCAGTCCAGAAACCTCAATCCTCAATATTCAATGCACAGTCCTCAATCCTCAACCCTGAAACCTCAACACTCAGTCCTCACTCATCAATCTTGAATCCTCAGTCCTCGATCCTCAATCTACAATCCTCAATACTCAATCCAGAATACTTAACCCTCAATCCTCAATCCTCAATCACCAAACCTCAGTCCGCAATCCTCAATCCTCAATCCTCAATCCTCAATCCTCAATCCTCAACACTCAATCCTCAATCCTCAATCCTCAATCCACAATCCTCAAATCTCAGTCCTCAGTCCTCAACCGTTAATGTTCATACCTCAGTCCACAAATCTCAATCCTCAATATTCAATGCTCAATCCTCAATCCTCAACCCTGAAACCTCAAGACTCAGTCCTCAGTCATCAATCTTCAATCCTCAGTCCTCTACACTCAATCCTCAATCCTCAATCCTCAATCCTCAATCCTCAATCCTCAATCCTCAATCCTCAATCCTCAATCCTCAATCCTCAATCCTCAATCCTCAATCCTCAATACTCAATCCTCAATCCTCAATCCTCAATCCTCAATCCTCAATCCTCAATCCACAATCCTCAATCCTCAATCCTCAACCCTCAATCCTCAATTCTCAATCCTCAATCCTCAAACCTCAATCCTCAATCCTCAATTCTCAATCCTCGACAGTATATCCTTAATTCCCAGTTTTAAATACTCAATCCACAATCTTCAACATTCAGATCTCAATCCTCAAACATCAATTCTCAACACCCAATCCTCAACCCTCAGTCCACAATATTCTATCCCCAATCCTCAATCCTCAATGTTCAATTCTCAATACTCAATCCTCAATTCTCTATCTTCAATCATCAATCTGCAGCCATCAATCCTCAATCCTCAATCCTCTGTCCTCAATCCTCAATCCTCAATCCTCAATCCTCAATCCTCAATCCTCAATCCTCAATCCTCAATCCTTAATCCTCATTCTTCAATCCTCAATACCCAATCCTCAATCTTCAATTCTCAACTCTCAATCCTCAATGCTCAATCCTCAATCGTCAATCCTCAATCCCCAATCCTCAATCTTCAATCCTCAATCCTCAATCCTCAATCCTCAATCCTCAATCCTCAATCTTCAATCCTCAATACTCAATCTTCAATCCTCAATCCTCAGTCCTCAATCCTCAATCCTCAATCCTCAATCCTCAATCTTCAATCCTCAATACTCAATTCTCAATCCTCAATCCTCTAGCCTCGGACCTCAAACGTCAATACTCAACCCTCAGTCCTCGTCCTCAATCCACAAACCTCAATCCTCAATCCTCAATCTTCAATTCTCAATCCTCAATCCTCAATCCTCAATCCTCAATCCTCAATCCTCAGGCCTCAAACCTCAATCCTGAAACATCAATTCTGAATCCTCTATCTTCACCCTTCAGTCCTCAACAATCAGTTGTCAGTCCTCAATCCTCAATAGAATATCATCTATTCACAGTTTTCAATACTCAATACTCAACCTGCAATCTTCAAATCTCTATCCACAAACATCAATTCTCATCATTCAACCATCAACACTCAGTAACCAATCCTCAATCCTCAATCCTCAATCCTCAAACCTCAATCCTCAATCCTCAATCCTCAATCCTCAATCCTCAATCCTCGATCCTCAATCCTCCATCCTCAATCCTCAGGCTTCAATCCTCAATCCTCAGTACTCAATCCTCAATCCTCGATCCTCAAACATCAATCCTCAATCCTCAACCCTTAATCCTCAACACTCAATCCTCAATCCTCAATCCCCAATCCTCAATCCTCAATCCTCAATCCTCAATCCTCAATCCTCAATCCTCAGTCCTCAATCCTCAACCCTCAATCCTCAATCCTCAATCCTCAATCCTCAATCCTCAATCATCAGTCCTTAATCCTCAATCCTCAATCCTCAATCCTCAATCCTCAATCCTCAATCCTCAATCCTCAATCCTCAATCCTCAATCCTCAAACCTCAATCCTCAATCCTCAATTCTCAATCCTCAACAGTATATCCTTAAGTCACAGTTTTAAATACTAAATCCACAATCTTCAACATTCAGATCTCAATCCTCAATCCTCAATCCTCAATCCTGAATCCTTAATCCTCAATCCTCAATCCTCAATCACCAATCCTCAATCATCAGTCCTCAATCCTCAATCCTCAATCCTCAATAAAATAGCTTCAATTCTCACTATTCAATACTCAATCCTCATTCTTCAAATCTCAGTCTACGAACAACAATTCTCAACACTCAATGCTCAACCCTCATTCCTCAATCTTCAATCCTCTATCGTCAATACTCAGTCTTCAATCCTCAATCCTCAGTACTCAACCCTCAATCCTCAATCCTCAACAGTATATCCGCAATGCTCAGTTTTCAATACTCAACCCTCAATTTTCAATATGCAAATCTCAATGCTCAAACCTCAATCCTCAGTGCTCAATCCTCAATCCTCAATCCTCAAATCTCAGTCCTCAATCCTCAACCGTTAGTGTTCATACCTCAGTCCAGAAACCTCAATCCTCAATATTCAATGCTCAGTCCTCAATCCTCAACCCTGAAACCTCAACACTCAGTCCTCACTCATCAATCTTCAATCCTCAGTCCTCAATCCTCAATCTACAATCCTCAATACTCAATCCAGAATACTTAATCCTCAATCCTCAATCCTCAATCACCAAACCTCAGTCCGCAATCCTCAATCCTCAATCCTCAATCCTCAATCCTCAACACTCAATCCTCAATCCTCAATCCTCAATCCACAATCCTCAAATCTCAGTCCTCAGTCCTCAACCGTTAATGTTCATGCCTCAGTCCACAAATCTCAATCCTCAATATTCAATGCTCAATCCTCAATCCTCAACCCTGAAACCTCAAGACTCAGTCCTCAGTCATCAATCTTCAATCCTCAGTCCTCTACACTCAATCCTCAATCCTCAATCCTCAATCCTCAATCCTCAATCCTCAATCCTCAATCCTCAATCCTCAATCCTCAATCCTCAATCCTCAATCCTCAATCCTCAATCCTCAATCCTCAATACTCAATCCTCAATCCTCAATCCTCAATCCTCAATCCTCAATCCTCAATCCACAATCCTCAATCCTCAATCCTCAACCCTCAATCCTCAATTCTCAATCCCCAATCCTCAATCCTCAATCCTCAATCCTCAATACTCAATCCTCAATACTCAACCATCAATCCTCAATTCTCAATACTCAATAGAATATCCTGAATTCTCAGGATTCTATACTCAAACCTCAATCCTCAACCCTCAGCCCTCATTCTCAATCCTCAACCCTCAGCCCTCATTCTCAATCCTCAATCCACAATCCTCAAACCTCAATCCTCAACCGTCAGTACTCGTCCTCAATCCTCAAACCTCAAACCTCAGTCCTCCCATCTTCAATCATCAATACTCAATCTTCAATCCTCAGTCCTCAATCCTCAATGCTCAATCCTCAATCCTCAGTATTCAGCAATCAACCGTCAACCATCAGTCCTCAATACTCAATCATCAATCCTCAGTTCTCAATACTCAATAGGATATCCTGAATTCTCATGGTTCAATACTCAATCCACAATATTCAATAATCATATCTCAATCCTCAAACATCAATTCTCAACACTCAATCCTCAACACTCAGTCCTCTCTCTACAATCCTCCATCCTCAATCCTCAATCCTCAATTCTCAATCCTCAATCCTGAATCCTCAGACTTCAAACATCAATACTCAACCCTCAGTCCTCGTCCTCAATCCACAACCCTCAATCCTCAATCCTCAATATTCAGTCATTAATATTCAACCTTCAATCCTCAATCCTCAATCCTCTACCCTCAACACTCAATCCTCAAAGTTCAATCCTCAATACCCAATCCTCAGTCTTCAATCCTCAATCCTCAATCCTCAATCCTCAATCCTCAATCCTCAGTCCTCAAACCTCAATCCTGAATCCTCAACACTGAATCCTCAATCTTCAGCCCTAGGTCCTCAACAATCAGTTGTGAATCCTCAATCCTCAATAGAATATCCTCAATTCACAGTTTTCAATACTCAATACTCAATCTGCAATCTTCAGCCCTCTATTCACAAACATCAATTCTCATCACTCAACCCTCAATACTCAGTCCCCAATCCTCAATCCTCAATCCTCAATCCCCAATCTTCAATCCTCAATACTCAATCTTCAATCCTCAATCCTCCATCCTCAATCCTCAATCCTCAACCCTCAATCCTCAATCCTCAATCGTCAATCTTCAATCCTCAATATTCAATCTTCAGTCCTCAATCCTCAATCCTCAATCCTCAATCCTCAATGTTCAATCCGCAATACCCAATCCTCAATCTTCTATCCGCAATCCTCAATCCCCAATTCTCGATCCTCAATCCTCAATCCTCAGACCTCAAACATCAATACTCAACCCTCAGTCCTCGTCCTCAATCCACAACCCTCAATCCTCGATCCTCAATCTTCAATCATCAATATTCAATCTTCAATCCTCAATCCTCAATCCTCAATACTCAATCCTCAATCCTCAATCCTCAATTCTCAATCCTCAATCCTCAATCCTCAGATTTCAAACATCAATACTCAACCCTCAGCCCTCGTCCTGAATTCACAACCCTCAATCGTCAATCCTCAATCCTCAATCCTCAGTCCTCAAACCTCAATCCTGAATCCTCAATCCTTAATCCTCAATCTTCAGCCCTGAGTCCGCAACAATCAGTTGTCAATCCTCAATCCTCAATAGAATATCCTCAGCTCACAGTTTTCAATACTCAATCCCCATTCTTCAATCTTCAAATCTCAATCCACAAACATCAATTCTCATCACTCAACCATCAACACTCAGTCCTCAATCATCTATCCTCAATCCTCAATCCTCAATCTTCAATCCTCAATACCCAATCCTCAATCCTCAATCCTCAATTCTCAATTCTCTATACTCAATCCTCAATCGTCAACCCTCATTCCCCAATCCTCAATCTTCAATCCTCAATCCTCAATCCTCAATCCTCAATCCTCAATATTCAACACAAAACCCTCAACCATCAATCCTCAATACTCAACCATCAATCCTCACTTCTCAATACTCAATAGAATATCCTGAATTCTCATGGTTCAATACTCAATCCACAAAATTCAATAATCAAATCTCAATCCTCAAACATCAATTCTCAACACTCAATCCTCAATACTCAGTCCTCTCTCTTCACTCCTCAATCCTCAATCCTCAGTCCTCAATCCTCAATCCTCAATCTTCAATCCTCAATCCTCAATCCTCAATCCTCAATCCTCAATCCTCAATACTCAATCCTCAATCTTCAATTCTCAATCCTCAATCCTCAATCCTCAATCCTCAGTCCTCAAACCACAATCCTGAATCCCCAACACTCAATCCTCAATCCTCAATCCTCAATCCTCAATCCTCAATCCTCAGTCCTCAATCCTCAATCCTCAATCCTCAATCCTCAATCCTCAATCCTCAATCCTCAATCATCAGTCCTCAATCCTCAATCCTCAATCCTCAATCCTCAATCCTCAATCCTCAATCCTCAATCCACAATCCTCAACCCACAAACCTCAATCCTCAATCCTCAATTCTCAATCCTCAACAGTATATCCTTAAGTCACAGTTTTAAATACTAAATCCACAATCTTCAACATTCAGATCTCAATCCTCAAACATCAATTCTCAACACCCAATCCTCAACCCTCAGTCCACAATATTCTATCCTCAATCCTCAATCGTCAATATTCAATTCTCAATCCTCAATCCTCAATCCGCATTACTCCATCCTCAATTCTGTATTTTCAATCATCAATCTGCAGCCATCAATCCTCAATCCTCAATCCTCTCTCCTCAATCCTCAATCCTCAATCCTCAATACTCAATCCTCAAAACCTCAATCCTCAACCCTCAATCCTCAATACTCAATCCTCAATCCTCAATGCTGAATCCTTAATCCTCAATCCTCAATCCTCAGTCACCAATCCTCAATCCTCAGTCCTCAATCCTCAATCCTCAATCCTCAATAAAATAGCTTCAATTCTCACTATTCAATACTCAATCCTCATTCTTCAAATCTCAGTCTACGAACAACAATTCTCCACACTCAATGCTCAACCCTCATTCCTCAACCTTCAATACTCTATCGTCAATCCTCAGTCTTCAATCCTCAATCCTCAGTACTCAACCCTCAATCCTCAATCCTCAACAGTATATCCTCAATGCTCAGTTTTCAATACTCAACCCTCAATTTTCAATATTCAAATCTCAATGCTCAAACCTCAATCCTCAGTGCTCAATCCTCAATCCTCAATCCTCAAATCTCAGTCCTCAATCCTCAACCGTTAGTGTTCATACCTCAGTCCAGAAATCTCAATCCTCAATATTCAATGCTCAATCCTCAATCCTCAACCCTGAAACCTCAACACTCAGTCCTCAGTAATCAATCTTCAATCCTCAGTCCTCAATCCTCAATCTACAATCCTCAATACTCAATCCAGAATACTTAATGCTCAATCCTCAATCTTCAATCACCAAACCTCAATCCGCAATCCTCAACCCTCAATCCTCAATCCTCAATCCTCAACACTCAATCCTCAATCCTCTATTCTCAATCCTCAATCCTCAATCCTCAATCCTCAATCCACAATCCTCAAATCTCAGTCCTCAGTCCTCAACCGTTAATGTTCATACCTCAGTCCACAAATCTCAATCCTCAATATTCAATGCTCAATCCTCAATCATCAACCCTGAAACCTCAAGACTCAGTCCTCAGACATCAATCTTCAATCCTCAATCCTCAATCCTCAACCCTCAATCCTCAATTCTCAATCCCCAATCCTCAATCCTCAATCCTCAATCCTCAATACTCAATCCTCAATACTCAACCATCAATCCTCAATTCTCAATACTCAATAGAATATCCTGAATTCTCAGGATTCTATACTCAAACCTCAATCCTCAACCCTCAGCCCTCATTCTCAATCCTCAACCCTCAGCCCTCATTCTCAATCCTCAATCCACAATCCTCAAACCTCAATCCTCAACCGTCAGTACTCGTCCTCAATCCTCAAACCTCAAACCTCAGTCCTCCCATCTTCAATCATCAATACTCAATCTTCAATCCTCAATCCTCAATCCTCAATGCTCAATCCTCAATCCTCAGTATTCAGCAATCAACCGTCAGCCATCAGTCCTCAATACTCAATCATCAATCCTCAGTTCTCAATACTCAATAGGATATCCTGAATTCTCATGGTTCAATACTCAATCCACAATATTCAATAATCATATCTCAATCCTCAAACATCAATTCTCAACACTCAATCCTCAACACTCAGTCCTCTCTCTTCAATCCTCCATCCTCAATCCTCAATCCTCAATTCTCAATCCTCAATCCTGAATCCTCAGACTTCAAACATCAATACTCAACCCTCAGTCCTCGTCCTCAATCCACAACCCTCAATCCTCAATCCTCAATATTCAGTCATTAATATTCAACCTTCAATCCTCAATCCTCAATCCTCTACCCTCAACACTCAATCCTCAAAGTTCAATCCTCAATACCCAATCCTCAGTCTTCAATCCTCAATCCTCAATCCTCAATCCTCAATCCTGAATCCTCAGTCCTCAAACCTCAATCCTGAATCCTCAACACTGAATCCTCAATCTTCAGCCCTAGGTCCTCAACAATCAGTTGTGAATCCTCAATCCTCAATAGAATATCCTCAATTCACAGTTTTCAATACTCAATACTCAATCTGCAATCTTCAGCCCTCTATTCACAAACATCAATTCTCATCACTCAACCCTCAATACTCAGTCCCCAATCCTCAATCTTCAATCCTCAATCCCCAATCTTCAATCCTCAATACTCAATCTTCAATCCTCAATCCTCCATCCTCAATCCTCAATCCTCAACCCTCAATCCTCAATCCTCAATCGTCAATCTTCAATCCTCAATATTCAATCTTCAGTCCTCAATCCTCAATCCTCAATCCTCAATCCTCAATGTTCAATCCGCAATACCCAATCCTCAATCTTCTATCCGCAATCCTCAATCCCCAATTCTCGATCCTCAATCCTCAATCCTCAGACCTCAAACATCAATACTCAACCCTCAGTCCTCGTCCTCAATCCACAACCCTCAATCCTCGATCCTCAATCTTCAATCATCAATATTCAATCTTCAATCCTCAATCCTCAATCCTCAATACTCAATCCTCAATCCTCAATCCTCAATTCTCAATCCTCAATCCTCAATCCTCAGATTTCAAACATCAATACTCAACCCTCAGCCCTCGTCCTGAATTCACAACCCTCAATCGTCAATCCTCAATCCTCAATCCTCAGTCCTCAAACCTCAATCCTGAATCCTCAATCCTTAATCCTCAATCTTCAGCCCTGAGTCCGCAACAATCAGTTGTCAATCCTCAATCCTCAATAGAATATCCTCAGCTCACAGTTTTCAATACTCAATCCCCATTTTTCAATCTTCAGATCTCAATCCACAAACATCAATTCTCATCACTCAACCATCAACACTCAGTCCTCAATCATCAATCCTCAATCCTCAATCCTCAATACTCAATCCTCAATACTCAACCATCAATCCTCAATTCTCAATACTCAATAGAATATCCTGAATTCTCAGGATTCTATACTCAAACCTCAATCCTCAACCCTCAGCCCTCATTCTCAATCCTCAACCCTCAGCCCTCATTCTCAATCCTCAATCCACAATCCTCAAACCTCAATCCTCAACCGTCAGTACTCGTCCTCAATCCTCAAACCTCAAACCTCAGTCCTCCCATCTTCAATCATCAATACTCAATCTTCAATCCTCAATCCTCAATCCTCAATGCTCAATCCTCAATCCTCAGTATTCAGCAATCAACCGTCAACCATCAGTCCTCAATACTCAATCATCAATCCTCAGTTCTCAATACTCAATAGGATATCCTGAATTCTCATGGTTCAATACTCAATCCACAATATTCAATAATCATATCTCAATCCTCAAACATCAATTCTCAACACTCAATCCTCAACACTCAGTCCTCTCTCTTCAATCCTCCATCCTCAATCCTCAATCCTCAATTCTCAATCCTCAATCCTGAATCCTCAGACTTCAAACATCAATACTCAACCCTCAGTCCTCGTCCTCAATCCACAACCCTCAATCCTCAATCCTCAATATTCAGTCATTAATATTCAACCTTCAATCCTCAATCCTCAATCCTCTACCCTCAACACTCAATCCTCAAAGTTCAATCCTCAATACCCAATCCTCAGTCTTCAATCCTCAATCCTCAATCCTCAATCCTCAATCCTCAATCCTCAGTCCTCAAACCTCAATCCTGAATCCTCAACAATGAATCCTCAATCTTCAGCCCTAGGTCCTCAACAATCAGTTGTGAATCCTCAATCCTCAATAGAATATCCTCAATTCACAGTTTTCAATACTCAATACTCAATCTGCAATCTTCAGCCCTCTATTCACAAACATCAATTCTCATCACTCAACCCTCAATACTCAGTCCCCAATCCTCAATCTTCAATCCTCAATCCCCAATCTTCAATCCTCAATACTCAATCTTCAATCCTCAATCCTCCATCCTCAATCCTCAATCCTCAACCCTCAATCCTCAATCCTCAATCGTCAATCTTCAATCCTCAATATTCAATCTTCAGTCCTCAATCCTCAATCCTCAATCCTCAATCCTCAATGTTCAATCCGCAATACCCAATCCTCAATCTTCTATCCGCAATCCTCAATCCCCAATTCTCGATCCTCAATCCTCAATCCTCAGACATCAAACATCAATACTCAACCCTCAGTCCTCGTCCTCAATCCACAACCCTCAATCCTCGATCCTCAATCTTCAATCATCAATATTCAATCTTCAATCCTCAATCCTCAATCCTCAATACTCAATCCTCAATCCTCAATCCTCAATTCTCAATCCTCAATCCTCAATCCTCAGATTTCAAACATCAATACTCAACCCTCAGCCCTCGTCCTGAATTCACAACCCTCAATCGTCAATCCTCAATCCTCAATCCTCAGTCCTCAAACCTCAATCCTGAATCCTCAATCCTTAATCCTCAATCTTCAGCCCTGAGTCCGCAACAATCAGTTGTCAATCCTCAATCCTCAATAGAATATCCTCAGCTCACAGTTTTCAATACTCAATCCCCATTCTTCAATCTTCAAATCTCAATCCACAAACATCAATTCTCATCACTCAACCATCAACACTCAGTCCTCAATCATCAATCCTCAATCCTCAATCCTCAATCTTCAATCCTCAATACCCAATCCTCAATCCTCAATCCTCAATTCTCAATTCTCTATACTCAATCCTCAATCGTCAACCCTCAATCCCCAATCCTCAATCTTCAATCCTCAATCCTCAATCCTCAATCCTCAATGCTGAATCCTTAATCCTCAATCCTCAATCCTCAGTCACCAATCCTCAATCCTCAGTCCTCAATCCTCAATCCTCAATCCTCAATAAAATAGCTTCAATTCTCACTATTCAATACTCAATCCTCATTCTTCAAATCTCAGTCTACGAACAACAATTCTCCACACTCAATGCTCAACCCTCATTCCTCAACCTTCAATACTCTATCGTCAATCCTCAGTCTTCAATCCTCAATCCTCAGTACTCAACCCTCAATCCTCAATCCTCAACAGTATATCCTCAATGCTCAGTTTTCAATACTCAACCCTCAATTTTCAATATTCAAATCTCAATGCTCAAACCTCAATCCTCAGTGCTCAATCCTCAATCCTCAATCCTCAAATCTCAGTCCTCAATCCTCAACCGTTAGTGTTCATACCTCAGTCCAGAAATCTCAATCCTCAATATTCAATGCTCAATCCTCAATCCTCAACCCTGAAACCTCAACACTCAGTCCTCAGTCATCAATCTTCAATCCTCAGTCCTCAATCCTCAATCTACAATCCTCAATACTCAATCCAGAATACTTAATGCTCAATCCTCAATCTTCAATCACCAAACCTCAATCCGCAATCCTCAATCCTCAATCCTCAATCCTCAATCCTCAACACTCAATCCTCAATCCTCTATCCTCAATCCTCAATCCTCAATCCTCAATCCTCAATCCACAATCCTCAAATCTCAGTCCTCAGTCCTCAACCGTTAATGTTCATACCTCAGTCCACAAATCTCAATCCTCAATATTCAATGCTCAATCCTCAATCCTCAACCCTGAAACCTCAAGACTCAGTCCTCAGACATCAATCTTCAATCCTCAGTCCTCAACACTCAATCCTCAATCCTCAATCCTCAATCCTCAATCCTCAATCCTCAATCCTCAATCCTCAATCCTCAATCCTCAATCCTCAATCCTCAATCCTCAATCCTCAATCCTCAATACTCAATCCTCAATCCTCAATCCTCAATCCTCAATCCTCAATCCTCAATCCTCAATCCACAATCCTCAATCCTCAATCCTCAATCCTCAATCCTCAATTCCCAATCCTCAATCCTCAAACCTCAATCCTCAATCCTCAATTCTCAATCCTCGACAGTATATCGTTAATTCCCAGTTTTAAATACTCAATCCACAATCTTCAACATTCAGATCTCAATCCTCAAACATCAATTCTCAACACCCAATCCTCAACCCTCAGTCCACAATATTCTAACCCCAATCCTCAATCCTCAATGTTCAATTCTCAATACTCAATCCTCAATCCGCAATACTCAATCCTCAATTCTCTATCTTCAATCATCAATCTGCAGCCATCAATCCTCAATCCTCAATCCTCTGTCCTCAATCCTCAATCCTCAATCCTCAATCCTCAATCCTCAATCCACAATCCTCAAACCTCAATCCTCAACCGTCAGTACTCGTCCTCAATCCTCAAACCTCAAACCTCAATCCACCCATCTTCAATCATCAATACTCAATCTTCAATCCTCAATCCTCAATCCTCAATGCTCAATCCTCAATCCTCAGTATTCAGCACTCAACCCTCAACCATCAGTCCTCAATACTCAATCATCAATCCTCAGTTCTCAATACTCAATAGAATATCCTGAATTCTCATGGTTCAATACTCAATCCACAATATTCAATAATCAAATCTCAATCCTCAAACATCAATTCTCAACACTCAATCCTCAACACTCAGTCCTCTCTCTTCAATCCTCCATCCTCAATCCTCAATCCTCAAGCGCCAATCCTCAATCCTCAGTCCTCAACCCTCAATCTACAGTCCTCAAACCTCAATCCCGAATTCTCAATCCTGAATCCTCAATATCAGCCCTCAGTCCTCAACAATCAATTGTCAATCCTCAGTCCTCAATCGAATATCCTCAATTAACAGTTTTCAATACTCAATCCCCATTCTTCAATCTTCAAATCTCAATCCACAAACATCAATTCTCATCACTCAACACTTAACACTCAGTCCTCAATCTTCAATCCTCAATCCTCAATCCTCAATCTTCAATCCTCAATACTCAATCTTCAATCCTCAATCCTCAACTCTCAATCCTCAATGCTCAATCCTGAATCGTCAATCCTCAATCCCCAATCCTCAATCTTCAATCCTCAATCCTCAATCCTCAATCCTCAATCCTCAATCCTCAATCCTCAATGTTCAATCCGCAATACCCAATCCTCAACCTTCTATCCGCAATCCTCAATCCTCAATTCTCAATCCTCAATCCTCAATCCTCAGACCTCAAACATCAATACTCAAACCTCAGTACTCGTCCTCAATCCACAACCCTCAATCCTCGACCCTCAATCTTCAACCATCAATATTCAATCTTCAATCCTCAATTCTCAATCCTCAATACTCAATCCTCAATCCTCAATCCTCAATTCTCAATCCTCAATCCTCAATCCTCAGATTTCAAACATCAATGCTCAACCCTGAGTCCTGGTCCTGAATTCACAACCCTCAATCCTCAATCCTCAATCCTCAATCCTCAGTCCTCAAACCTCAATCCTGAATCCTCAATCCTTAATCCTCAATCTTCAGCCCTGAGTCCGCAACAATCAGTTGTCAATCCTCAATCCTCAACAGAATATCCTCAGTTCACAGTCTTCAATACTCAATCCCCATTCTTCAATCTTCAAATCTCAATCCACAAACATCAATTCTCATCACTCAACCATGAACACTCAGCCCTCAATCATCAATCCTCAATCCTCAATCCTCAATCTTCAATCCTCAATACTCAGTCCTCAATCCTCAATCCTCAATTCTCAATTCTCTATACTCAATCCTCAATCGTCAACACTCAGTCCCCAATCCTCAATCGTCAATCCTCAATCCTCAATCCTCAATCCTCAATCCTCAATATTCAACACAAAACCCTCAACCATCAATCCTCAATACTCAACCATCAATCCTCACTTCTCAATACTCAATAGAATATCCTGAATTCTCATGGTTCAATACTCAATCCACAAAATTCAATAATCAAATCTCAATCCTCGAACATCAATTCTCAACACTCAATCCTCAATACTCAGTCCTCTCTCTTCAATCCTCAATCCTCAATCCTCAGTCCTCAATCCTCAATCCTCAATCCTCAATCCTCAATCCTCAATCCTCAATCCTCAATCCTCAATCCTCAATCCTCAAACCTCAATCCTCAATCCTCAATCCTCAATCCTCAATCCTCAAACCTCAATCCTCGATTTTCAACTCCCAATCCTCAGTTCACAACACACAATACTCAACCCTCAGCCTTCAATCCGCAATCCTCAGTCCTCAAGCCTCAATCTTCAATCATCAGTCCTCAACCATCAAACCTCGATCTTCAATCCTCAATACAATATCTTCAGTTCTCGGTCTTGAATACTCAATCCTCAATAGCCAGTCCTCAAACCTGAATCCTCAATATTCAATTGTCTATCCTCAATTCCCAAACCTCAATCCTCAACCCTCAATCCTCAATCCTCAATCCTCAATCCTCAAACCTCAATCCTCAATCCTCAATCCTCAATCCTCAATCCTCAGTCCTCAAGCCTCAATCCTCAATATTCAATTGTCAATCCTCAATTCTCAAACCTCAATCCTCATCCCTGAGTCCTCAATCCACAACCATCAAGCCTCTATCCTCAATCTTCAATCCTCAATGCTCAATCCTCAATCCTCAATCTTCAATCGTCTATCCTCAATCCTCAATCCTCAATCCTCAATCATCAGTCCTCAATCCTCAATCCTCAATCCTCAATCCTCTGTCCTCAATCCTCAATCCTCAATCCTCAATCCTCAATCCTCAATCCACAATCCTCAAACCTCAATCCTCAACCGTCAGTACTCGTCCTCAATCCTCAAACCTCAAACCTCAATCCACCCATCTTCAATCACCAATACTCAATCTTCAATCCTCAATCCTCAATCCTCAATGCTCAATCCTCAATCCTCAGTATTCAGCACTCAACCCTCAACCATCAGTCCTCAATACTCAATCATCAATCCTCAATCCTCAATCCTCAAACCTCAATCCTCAATCCTCAATTCTCAATCCTCAACAGTATATCCTTAAGTCACAGTTTTAAATACTAAATCCACAATCTTCAACATTCAGATCTCAATCCTCAAACATCAATTCTCAACACCGAATCCTCAACCCTCAGTCCACAATATTCTATCCTCAATCCTCAATCCTCAATATTCAATTCTCAATCCTCAATCCTCAATCCGCAATTCTCCATCCTCAATTCTGTATCTTCAATCATCAATCTGCAGCCATCAATCCTCAATCCTCAATCCTCTGTCCTCAATCCTCAATCCTCAATCCTCAATCCTCAAACCTCAAAACCGCAATCCTCAACCCTCAATCCTCAATACTCAATCCTCAATCCTCAATCCTCAATCCTGAATCCTTAATCCTCAATCCTGAATCCTCAATCACCAATCCTCAATCATCAGTCCTCAATCCTCAATCCTCAATCCTCAATAAAATAGCTTCAATTCTCACTATTCAATACTCAATCCTCATTCTTCAAATCTCAGTCTACGAACAACAATTCTCAACACTCAATGCTCAACCCTCATTCCTCAATCTTCAATCCTCTATCGTCAACCCTCAGTCTTCAACCCTCAATCCTCAGTACTCAACCCTCAACCCTCAATCCTCAACAGTATATCCGCAATGCTCAGTTTTCAATACTCAACCCTCAATTTTCAATATTCAAATCACAATGCTCAAACCTCAATCCTCAGTGCTCAATCCTCAATCCTCAATCCTCAAATCTCAGTCCTCAATCCTCAACCGTTAGTGTTCATACCTCAGTCCAGAAACCTCAATCCTCAATATTCAATGCTCAGTCCTCAATCCTCAACCCTGAAACCTCAACACTCAGTCCTCACTCATCAATCTTGAATCCTCAGTCCTCAATCCTCAATCTACAATCCTCAATACTCAATCCAGAATACTTAACCCTCAATCCTCAATCCTCAATCACCAAACCTCAGTCCGCAATCCTCAATCCTCAATCCTCAATCCTCAATCCTCAATCCTCAACACTCAATCCTCAATCCTCAATCCTCAATCCTCAATCCACAATCCTCAAATCTCAGTCCTCAGTCCTCAATCGTCAATCTTCAATCCTCAATATTCAATCTTCAGTCCTCAATCCTCAATCCTCAATCCTCAATCCTCAATGTTCAATCCGCAATACCCAATCCTCAATCTTCTATCCGCAATCCTCAATCCCCAATTCTCGATCCTCAATCCTCAATCCTCAGACCTCAAACATCAATACTCAACCCTCAGTCCTCGTCCTCAATCCACAACCCTCAATCCTCGATCCTCAATCTTCAATCATCAATATTCAATCTTCAATCCTCAATCCTCAATCCTCAATACTCAATCCTCAATCCTCAATCCTCAATTCTCAATCCTCAATCCTCAATCCTCAGATTTCAAACATCAATACTCAACCCTCAGCCCTCGTCCTGAATTCACAACCCTCAATCGTCAATCCTCAATCCTCAATCCTCAGTCCTCAAACCTCAATCCTGAATCCTCAATCCTTAATCCTCAATCTTCAGCCCTGAGTCCGCAACAATCAGTTGTCAATCCTCAATCCTCAATAGAATATCCTCAGCTCACAGTTTTCAATACTCAATCCCCATTCTTCAATCTTCAAATCTCAATCCACAAACATCAATTCTCATCACTCAACCATCAACACTCAGTCCTCAATCATCAATCCTCAATCCTCAATCCTCAATCTTCAATCCTCAATACCCAATCCTCAATCCTCAATCCTCAATTCTCAATTCTCTATACTCAATCCTCAATCGTCAACCCTGAATCCCCAATCCTCAATCTTCAATCCTCAATCCTCAATCCTCAATCCTCAATCCTCAATATTCAACACAAAACCCTCAACCATCAATCCTCAATACTCAACCATCAATCCTCACTTCTCAATACTCAATAGAATATCCTGAATTCTCATGGTTCAATACTCAATCCACAAAATTCAATAATCAAATCTCAATCCTCAAACATCAATTCTCAACACTCAATCCTCAATACTCAGTCCTCTCTCTTCACTCCTCAATCCTCAATCCTCAGTCCTCAATCCTCAATCCTCAATCTTCAATCCTCAATCCTCAATCCTCAATCCTCAATCCTCAATCCTCAATACTCAATCCTCAATCTTCAATTCTCAATCCTCAATCCTCAATCCTCAATCCTCAGTCCTCAAACCACAATCCTGAATCCCCAACACTCAATCCTCAATCCTCAATCCTCAATCCTCAATCCTCAATCCTCAGTCCTCAATCCTCAATCCTCAATCCTCAATCCTCAATCCTCAATCCTCAATCCTCAATCATCAGTCCTCAATCCTCAATCCTCAATCCTCAATCCTCAATCCTCAATCCTCAATCCTCAATCCACAATCCTCAACCCACAAACCTCAATCCTCAATCCTCAATTCTCAATCCTCAACAGTATATCCTTAAGTCACAGTTTTAAATACTAAATCCACAATCTTCAACATTCAGATCTCAATCCTCAAACATCAATTCTCAACACCCAATCCTCAACCCTCAGTCCACAATATCCTATCCTCAATCCTCAATCGTCAATATTCAATTCTCAATCCTCAATCCTCAATCCGCATTACTCCATCCTCAATTCTGTATTTTCAATCATCAATCTGCAGCCATCAATCCTCAATCCTCAATCCTCTCTCCTCAATCCTCAATCCTCAATCCTCAATACTCAATCCTCAAAACCTCAATCCTCAACCCTCAATCCTCAATACTCAATCCTCAATCCTCAATGCTGAATCCTTAATCCTCAATCCTCAATCCTCAGTCACCAATCCTCAATCCTCAGTCCTCAATCCTCAATCCTCAATCCTCAATAAAATAGCTTCAATTCTCACTATTCAATACTCAATCCTCATTCTTCAAATCTCAGTCTACGAACAACAATTCTCCACACTCAATGCTCAACCCTCATTCCTCAACCTTCAATACTCTATCGTCAATCCTCAGTCTTCAATCCTCAATCCTCAGTACTCAACCCTCAATCCTCAATCCTCAACAGTATATCCTCAATGCTCAGTTTTCAATACTCAACCCTCAATTTTCAATATTCAAATCTCAATGCTCAAACCTCAATCCTCAGTGCTCAATCCTCAATCCTCAATCCTCAAATCTCAGTCCTCAATCCTCAACAGTTAGTGTTCATACCTCAGTCCAGAAATCTCAATCCTCAATATTCAATGCTCAATCCTCAATCCTGAACCCTGAAACCTCAACACTCATTCCTCAGTCATCAATCTTCAATCCTCAGTCCTCAATCCTCAATCTACAATCCTCAATACTCAATCCAGAATACTTAATGCTCAATCCTCAATCTTCAATCACCAAACCTCAATCCTCAATCCTCAATCCTCAATCCTCAATCCTCAATCCTCAATCCTCAATCCTCAATCCTCAATACTCAATCCTCAATCCTCAATCCTCAATCCTCAATCCTCAATCCTCAATCCTCAATCCACAATCCTCAATCCTCAATCCTCAATCCTCAATCCTCAATTCCCAATCCTCAATCCTCAAACCTCAATCCTCAATCCTCAATTCTCAATCCTCGACAGTATATCGTTAATTCCCAGTTTTAAATACTCAATCCACAATCTTCAACATTCAGATCTCAATCCTCAAACATCAATTCTCAACACCCAATCCTCAACCCTCAGTCCACAATATTCTAACCCCAATCCTCAATCCTCAATGTTCAATTCTCAATACTCAATCCTCAATCCGCAATACTCAATCCTCAATTCTCTATCTTCAATCATCAATCTGCAGCCATCAATCCTCAATCCTCAATCCTCTGTCCTCAATCCTCAATCCTCAATCCTCAATCCTCAATCCTCAATCCACAATCCTCAAACCTCAATCCTCAACCGTCAGTACTCGTCCTCAATCCTCAAACCTCAAACCTCAATCCACCCATCTTCAATCATCAATACTCAATCTTCAATCCTCAATCCTCAATCCTCAATGCTCAATCCTCAATCCTCAGTATTCAGCACTCAACCCTCAACCATCAGTCCTCAATACTCAATCATCAATCCTCAGTTCTCAATACTCAATAGAATATCCTGAATTCTCATGGTTCAATACTCAATCCACAATATTCAATAATCAAATCTCAATCCTCAAACATCAATTCTCAACACTCAATCCTCAACACTCAGTCCTCTCTCTTCAATCCTCCATCCTCAATCCTCAATCCTCAAGCGCCAATCCTCAATCCTCAGTCCTAAACCCTCAATCTACAGTCCTCAAACCTCAATCCCGAATTCTCAATCCTGAATCCTCAATATCAGCCCTCAGTCCTCAACAATCAATTGTCAATCCTCAGTCCTCAATCGAATATCCTCAATTAACAGTTTTCAATACTCAATCCCCATTCTTCAATCTTCAAATCTCAATCCACAAACATCAATTCTCATCACTCAACCCTTAACACTCAGTCCTCAATCTTCAATCCTCAATCCTCAATCCTCAATCTTCAATCCTCAATACTCAATCTTCAATCCTCAATCCTCAACTCTCAATCCTCAATGCTCAATCCTGAATCGTCAATCCTCAATCCCCAATCCTCAATCTTCAATCCTCAATCCTCAATCCTCAATCCTCAATCCTCAATCCTCAATCCTCAATGTTCAATCCGCAATACCCAATCCTCAACCTTCTATCCGCAATCCTCAATCCTCAATTCTCAATTCTCAATCCTCAATCCTCAGACCTCAAACATCAATACTCAAACCTCAGTACTCGTCCTCAATCCACAACCCTCAATCCTCGACCCTCAATCTTCAATCATCAATATTCAATCTTCAATCCTCAATTCTCAATCCTCAATACTCAATCCTCAATCCTCAATCCTCAATTCTCAATCCTCAATCCTCAATCCTCAGATTTCAAACATCAATGCTCAACCCTGAGTCCTGGTCCTGAATTCACAACCCTCAATCCTCAATCCTCAATCCTCAATCCTCAGTCCTCAAACCTCAATCCTGAATCCTCAATCCTTAATCCTCAATCTTCAGCCCTGAGTCCGCAACAATCAGTTGTCAATCCTCAATCCTCAACAGAATATCCTCAGTTCACAGTCTTCAATACTCAATCCCCATTCTTCAATCTTCAAATCTCAATCCACAAACATCAATTCTCATCACTCAACCATGAACACTCAGCCCTCAATCATCAATCCTCAATCCTCAATCCTCAATCTTCAATCCTCAATACTCAGTCCTCAATCCTCAATCCTCAATTCTCAATTCTCTATACTCAATCCTCAATCGTCAACACTCAGTCCCCAATCCTCAATCTTCAATCCTCAATCCTCAATCCTCAATCCTCAATCCTCAATATTCAACACAAAACCCTCAACCATCAATCCTCAATACTCAACCATCAATCCTCACTTCTCAATACTCAATAGAATATCCTGAATTCTCATGGTTCAATACTCAATCCACAAAATTCAATAATCAAATCTCAATCCTCGAACATCAATTCTCAACAGTCAATCCTCAATACTCAGTCCTCTCTCTTCAATCCTCAATCCTCAATCCTCAGTCCTCAATCCTCAATCCTCAATCCTCAATCCTCAATCCTCAATCCTCAATCCTCAATCCTCAATCCTCAATCCTCAAACCTCAATCCTCAATCCTCAATCCTCAATCCTCAATCCTCAAACCTCAATCCTCGATTTTCAACTCCCAATCCTCAGTTCACAACACACAATACTCAACCCTCAGCCTTCAATCCGCAATCCTCAGTCCTCAAGCCTCAATCTTCAATCATCAGTCCTCAACCATCAAACCTCGATCTTCAATCCTCAATACAATATCTTCAGTTCTCGGTCTTGAATACTCAATCCTCAATAGCCAGTCCTCAAACCTGAATCCTCAATATTCAATTGTCTATCCTCAATTCCCAAACCTCAATCCTCAACCCTCAATCCTCAATCCTCAATCCTCAATCCTCAAACCTCAATCCTCAATCCTCAATCCTCAATCCTCAATCCTCAGTCCTCAAGCCTCAATCCTCAATATTCAATTGTCAATCCTCAATTCTCAAACCTCAATCCTCATCCCTGAGTCCTCAATCCTCAACCATCAAGCCTCTATCCTCAATCTTCAATCCTCAATGCTCAATCCTCAATCCTCAATCTTCAATCGTCTATCCTCAATCCTCAATCCTCAATCCTCAATCATCAGTCCTCAATCCTCAATCCTCAATCCTCAATCCTCAAACCTCAATCCTCAATCCTCAATCCTCAATCCTCAATCCTCGATCCTCAATCCTCCATCCTCAATCCTCACTCTTCAATCCTCAATCCTCAGTACTCAATCTTCAATCCTCGAACCTCAAACATCAATCCTCAATCCTCAACCCTTAATCCTCAACACTCAATCCTCAATCCTCAATCCTCAATCCTCAATCCTCAATCCTCAATCCTCAATCCACAATCCTCAATCCTCAATCCTCAATCCTCAATCCTCAATTCCCAATCCTCAATCCTCAAACCTCAATCCTCAATCCTCAATTCTCAATCCTCGACAGTATATCGTTAATTCCCAGTTTTAAATACTCAATCCACAATCTTCAACATTCAGATCTCAATCCTCAAACATCAATTCTCAACACCCAATCCTCAACCCTCAGTCCACAATATTCTAACCCCAATCCTCAATCCTCAATGTTCAATTCTCAATACTCAATCCTCAATCCGCAATACTCAATCCTCAATTCTCTATCTTCAATCATCAATCTGCAGCCATCAATCCTCAATCCTCAATCCTCTGTCCTCAATCCTCAATCCTCAATCCTCAATCCTCAATCCTCAATCCACAATCCTCAAACCTCAATCCTCAACCGTCAGTACTCGTCCTCAATCCTCAAACCTCAAACCTCAATCCACCCATCTTCAATCATCAATACTCAATCTTCAATCCTCAATCCTCAATCCTCAATGCTCAATCCTCAATCCTCAGTATTCAGCACTCAACCCTCAACCATCAGTCCTCAATACTCAATCATCAATCCTCAATCCTCAATCCTCAAACCTCAATCCTCAATCCTCAATTCTCAATCCTCAACAGTATATCCTTAAGTCACAGTTTTAAATACTAAATCCACAATCTTCAACATTCAGATCTCAATCCTCAAACATCAATTCTCAACACCGAATCCTCAACCCTCAGTCCACAATATTCTATCCTCAATCCTCAATCCTCAATATTCAATTCTCAATCCTCAATCCTCAATCCGCAATACTCCATCCTCAATTCTGTATCTTCAATCATCAATCTGCAGCCATCAATCCTCAATCCTCAATCCTCTGTCCTCAATCCTCAATCCTCAATCCTCAATCCTCAAACCTCAAAACCGCAATCCTCAACCCTCAATCCTCAATACTCAATCCTCAATCCTCAATCCTCAATCCTGAATCCTTAATCCTCAATCCTGAATCCTCAATAACCAATCCTCAATCATCAGTCCTCAATCCTCAATCCTCAATCCTCAATAAAATAGCTTCAATTCTCACTATTCAATACTCAATCCTCATTCTTCAAATCTCAGTCTACGAACAACAATTCTCAACACTCAATGCTCAACCCTCATTCCTCAATCTTCAATCCTCTATCGTCAACCCTCAGTCTTCAACCCTCAATCCTCAGTACTCAACCCTCAATCCTCAATCCTCAACAGTATATCCGCAATGCTCAGTTTTCAATACTCAACCCTCAATTTTCAATATTCAAATCACAATGCTCAAACCTCAATCCTCAGTGCTCAATCCTCAATCCTCAATCCTCAAATCTCAGTCCTCAATCCTCAACCGTTAGTGTTCATACCTCAGTCCAGAAACCTCAATCCTCAATATTCAATGCTCAGTCCTCAATCCTCAACCCTGAAACCTCAACACTCAGTCCTCACTCATCAATCTTGAATCCTCAGTCCTCAATCCTCAATCTACAATCCTCAATACTCAATCCAGAATACTTAACCCTCAATCCTCAATCCTCAATCACCAAACCTCAGTCCGCAATCCTCAATCCTCAATCCTCAATCCTCAATCCTCAATCCTCAACACTCAATCCTCAATCCTCAATCCTCAATCCTCAATCCACAATCCTCAAATCTCAGTCCTCAGTCCTCAACCGTTAATGTTCATGCCTCAGTCCACAAATCTCAATCCTCAATATTCAATGCTCAATCCTCAATCCTCAACCCTGAAACCTCAAGACTCAGTCCTCAGTCATCAATCTTCAATCCTCAGTCCTCTACACTCAATCCTCAATCCTCAATCCTCAATCCTCAATCCTCAATCCTCAATCCTCAATCCTCAATCCTCAATCCTCAATCCTCAATCCTCAATCCTCAATACTCAATCCTCAATCCTCAATCCTCAATCCTCAATCCTCAATCCTCAATCCACAATCCTCAATCCTCAATCCTCAAACCTCAATCCTCAATTCTCAATCCTCAATCCTCAAACCTCAATCCTCAATCCTCAATTCTCAATCCTCGACAGTATATCCTTAATTCCCAGTTTTAAATACTCAATCCACAATCTTCAACATTCAGATCTCAATCCTCAAACATCAATTCTCAACACCCAATCCTCAACCCTCAGTCCACAATATTCTATCCCCAATCCTCAATCCTCAATGTTCAATTCTCAATACTCAATCCTCAATCCGCAATACTCAATCCTCAATTCTCTATCTTCAGTCATCAATCTGCAGCCATCAATCCTCAATCCTCAATCCTCTGTCCTCAATCCTCAATCCTCAATCCTCAATCCTCAATCCTCAATCCTCAATCCTCAATCCTCAATCCTTAATCCTCATTCTTCAATCCTCAATACCCAATCCTCAATCTTCAATTCTCAACTCTCAATCCTCAATGCTCAATCCTCAATCGTCAATCCTCAATCCCCAATCCTCAATCTTCAATCCTCAATCCTCAATCCTCAATCCTCAATCCTCAATCCTCAATCTTCAATCCTCAATACTCAGTCTTCAATCCTCAATCCTCAGTCCTCAATCCTCAATCCTCAATCCTCAATCCTCAATCTTCAATCCTCAATACTCAATTCTCAATCCTCAATCCTCAAGCCTCAGACCTCAAACGTCAATACTCAACCCTCAGTCCTCGTCCTCAATCCACAAACCTCAATCCTCAATCGTCAATCTTCAATTCTCAATCCTCAATCCTCAATCCTCAATCCTCAATCCTCAATCCTCAGTCCTCAAACCTCAATCCTGAAACATCAATTCTGAATCCTCTATCTTCAGCCTTCAGTCCTCAACAATCAGTTGTCAATCCTCAATCCTCAATAGAATATCATCTATTCACAGTTTTCAATACTCAATACTCAACCTGCAATCTTCAAATCTCTATCCACAAACATCAATTCTCATCATTCAACCATCAACACTCAGTAACCAATCCTCAATCTTCAATCCTCAATCCTCAATCGTCGATCATCAATCTTCAATACTCAATACTCAATCCTCAATCCTCCATGCTCAATCCTCAATCCTCAATCCTCAATCCTCAATCGTCAGGCTTCAATCCTCAATACTCAATCTTCAATCCTCAATCCTCAATCCTCAATCCTCAATACTCAATCCTCAATACACAACCATCAATCCTCAATTCTCAATACTCAATAGAATATCCTGAATTCTCAGGATTCTATACTCAAACCTCAATCCTCAACCCTCAGCCCTCATTCTCAATCCTCAACCCTAAGCCCTCATTCTCAATCCTCAATCCACAATCCTCAAACCTCAATCCTCAACCGTCAGTACTCGTCCTCAATCCTCAAACCTGAAACCTCAGTCCTCCCATCTTCAATCATCAATACTCAACCTTCAATCCTCAATCCTCAATCCTCAATGCTCAATCCTCAATCCTCAGTATTCAGCAATCAACCGTCAACCATCAGTCCTCAATACTCAATCATCAATCCTCAGTTCTCAATACTCAATAGGATAACCTGAATTCTCATGGTTCAATACTCAATCCACAATATTCAATAATCAAATCTCAATCCTCAAACATCAATTCTCAACACTCAATCCTCAACACTCAGTCCTCTCTCTTCAATCCTCCATCCTCAATCCTCAATCCTCAATTCTCTATCCTCAATCCTGAATCCTCAGACTTCAAACATCAATACTCAACCCTCAGTCCTCGTCCTCAATCCACAACCCTCAATCCTCAATCCTCAATATTCAGTCATTAATATTCAACCTTCAATCCTCAATCCTCAATCCTCTACCCTCAACACTCAATCCTCAATGTTCAATCCTCAATACCCAATCCTCAGTCTTCAATCCTCAATCCTCAATCCTCAATCCTCAATCCTCAATTCTCAGTCCTCAATCCTCAATCCTGAATCCTCAGACTTCAAACATCAATACTCAACCCTCAGTCCTCGTCCTCAATCCACAACCCTCAATCCTCAATCCTCAATATTCAGTCATTAATAATCAACCTTCAATTCTCAATCCTCAATCCTCTACCCTCAACACTCAATCCTCAATGTTCAATCCTCAATACCCAATCCTCAGTCTTCAATCCTCAATCCTCAATCCTCAATCCTCAACCCTCAATCCTCAGTCCTCAAACCTCAATCCTGAATACTCAACACTGAATCCTCAATCTTCAGCCCTAGGTCCTCAACAATCAGTTGTGAATCCTCAATCCTCAATAGAATATCCTCAATTCACAGTTTTCAATACTCAATACTCAATCTGCAATCTTCAGCCCTCTATTCACAAACATCAATTCTCATCACTCAACCCTCAATACTCAGACCCCAGTCCTCAATCTTCAATCCTCAATCCCCAATCTTCAATCCTCAATACTCAATCTTCAATCCTCAATCCTCAATCCTCAATCCTCAATCCTCAACCCTCAATCCTCAATCCTCAATCGTCAATCTTCAATCCTCAATATTCAATCTTCAGTCCTCAATCCTCAATCCTCAATCCTCAATCCTCAATGTTCAATCCGCAATACCCAATCCTCAATCTTCTATCCGCAATCCTCAATCCCCAATTCTCGATCCTCAATCCTCAATCCTCAGACCTCAAACATCAATACTCAACCCTCAGTCCTCGTCCTCAATCCACAACCCTCATTCCTCGATCCTCAATCTTCAATCATCAATATTCAATCTTCAATCCTCAATCCTCAATCCTCAATACTCAATCCTCAATTATCAATCCTCAATTCTCAATCCTCAATCCTCAATCCTCAGATTTCAAACATCAATACTCAACCCTCAGTCCTCGTCCTGAATTCACAACCCTCAATCCTCGATCCTCAATCCTCAATCCTCAGTCCTCAAACCTCAATCCTGAATCCTCAATCCTTAATCCTCAATCTTCAGCCCTGAGTCCGCAACAATCACTTGTCAATCCTCAATCCTCAATAGAATATCCTCAGTTCACAGTTTTCAATACTCAATCCCCATTCTTCAATCTTCAAATCTCAATCCACAAACATCAATTCTCATCACTCAACCATCAACACTCAGTCCTCAATCATCAATCCTCAATCCTCAATCCTCAATCTTCAATCCTCAATACCCAATCCTCAATCCTCAATCCTCAATTCTCATTTCTCTATACTCAATCCTCAATCGTCAACCCTCAATCCCCAATCCTCAATCTTGAATCCTCAATACTCAATCCTCAATCCTCAATCCTCAATATTCAACACAAAACCCTCAACCATCAATCCTCAATACTCAACCATCAATCCTCACTTCTCAATACTCAATAGAATATCCTGAATTCTCATGGTTCAATACTCAATCCACAAAATTCAATAATCAAATCTCAATCCTCAAACATCAATTCTCAACACTCAATCCTCAATACTCAGTCCTCTCTCTTCACTCCTCAATCCTCAATCCGCAGTCCTCAATCCTCAATCCTCAATCTTCAATCCTCAACACTCAATCCTCAATCCTCAATCCTTAATCCTCAATACTCAATCCTCAATCTTCAATTCTCAATCCTCAATCCTCAATCCTCAATCCTCAGTCCTCAAACCACAATCCTGAATCCCCAATACTCAATCCTCAATCCTCAATCCTCAATCCTCAATCCTCAATCCTCAGTCCTCAATCCTCAATCCTCAATCCTCAATCCTCAATCCTCAATCCTCAATCATCAGTCCTCAATCCTCAATCCTCAATCCTCAATCCTCAATCCTCAATCCTCAATCCTCAATCCACAATCCTCAACCCTCAAACCTCAATCCTCAATCCTCAATTCTCAATCCTCAACAGTATATCCTTAAGTCACAGTTTTAAATACTAAATCCACAATCTTCAACATTCAGATCTCAATCCTCAAACATCAATTCTCAACACCCAATCCTCAACCCTCAGTCCACAATATTCTATCCTCAATCCTCAATCGTCAATATTCAATTCTCAATCCTCAATCCTCAATCCGCATTACTCCATCCTCAATTCTGTATTTTCAATCATCAATCTGCAGCCATCAATCCTCAATCCTCAATCCTCTCTCCTCAATCCTCAATCCTCAAACCTCAATACTCAATCCTCAAAACCTCAATCCTCAACCCTCAATACTCAATCCTCAATCCTCAATCCTCAATCCTCAATCCTCAATCCTCAATCCACAATCCTCAATCCTCAATCCTCAATCCTCAATCCTCAATTCCCAATCCTCAATCCTCAAACCTCAATCCTCAATCCTCAATTCTCAATCCTCGACAGTATATCGTTAATTCCCAGTTTTAAATACTCAATCCACAATCTTCAACATTCAGATCTCAATCCTCAAACATCAATTCTCAACACCCAATCCTCAACCCTCAGTCCACAATATTCTAACCCCAATCCTCAATCCTCAATGTTCAATTCTCAATACTCAATCCTCAATCCGCAATACTCAATCCTCAATTCTCTATCTTCAATCATCAATCTGCAGCCATCAATCCTCAATCCTCAATCCTCTGTCCTCAATCCTCAATCCTCAATCCTCAATCCTCAATCCTCAATCCACAATCCTCAAACCTCAATCCTCAACCGTCAGTACTCGTCCTCAATCCTCAAACCTCAAACCTCAATCCACCCATCTTCAATCATCAATACTCAATCTTCAATCCTCAATCCTCAATCCTCAATGCTCAATCCTCAATCCTCAGTATTCAGCACTCAGCCCTCAACCATCAGTCCTCAATACTCAATCATCAATCCTCAGTTCTCAATACTCAATAGAATATCCTGAATTCTCATGGTTCAATACTCAATCCACAATATTCAATAATCAAATCTCAATCCTCAAACATCAATTCTCAACACTCAATCCTCAACACTCAGTCCTCTCTCTTCAATCCTCCATCCTCAATCCTCAATCCTCAAGCGCCAATCCTCAATCCTCAGTCCTCAACCCTCAATCTACAGTCCTCAAACCTCAATCCCGAATTCTCAATCCTGAATCCTCAATATCAGCCCTCAGTCCTCAACAATCAATTGTCAATCCTCAGTCCTCAATAGAATATCCTCAATTAACAGTTTTCAATACTCAATCCCCATTCTTCAATCTTCAAATCTCAATCCACAAACATCAATTCTCATCACTCAACCCTTAACACTCAGTCCTCAATCTTCAATCCTCAATCCTCAATCCTCAATCTTCAATCCTCAATACTCAATCCTCAATCCTCAATCCTCAATTCTCAATCCTCAATCCTCAATCCTCAGATTTCAAACATCAATGCTCAACCCTGAGTCCTGGTCCTGAATTCACAACCCTCAATCCTCAATCCTCAATCCTCAATCCTCAGTCCTCAAACCTCAATCCTGAATCCTCAATCCTTAATCCTCAATCTTCAGCCCTGAGTCCGCAACAATCAGTTGTCAATCCTCAATCCTCAATAGAATATCCTCAGTTCACAGTCTTCAATACTCAATCCCCATTCTTCAATCTTCAAATCTCAATCCACAAACATCAATTCTCATCACTCAACCATGAACACTCAGCCCTCAATCATCAATCCTCAATCCTCAATCCTCAATCTTCAATCCTCAATACTCAATCCTCAATCCTCAATCCTCAATTCTCAATTCTCTATACTCAATCCTCAATCGTCAACACTCAGTCCCCAATCCTCAATCTTCAATCCTCAATCCTCAATCCTCAATCCTCAATCCTCAATATTCAACACAAAACCCTCAACCATCAATACTCAATACTCAACCATCAATCCTCACTTCTCAATACTCAATAGAATATCCTGAATTCTCATGGTTCAATACTCAATCCACAAAATTCAATAATCAAATCTCAATCCTCGAACATCAATTCTCAACACTCAATCCTCAATACTCAGTCCTCTCTCTTCAGTCCTCAATCCTCAATCCTCAGTCCTCAATCCTCAATCCTCAATCTTCAATCCTCAATCCTCAATCCTCAATCCTCAATCCTCAATCCTCAGTCCTCAAACCACAATCCTGAATCCCCAATCCTCAATCCTCAATCCTCAATCCTCAATCCTCAATCCTCAGTCCTCAATCCTCAATCCTCAATTCTCAATCCTCAATCCTCAATCCTCAAACCTCAATACTCAATCCAGAATACTTAATGCTCAATCCTCAATCTTCAATCACCAAACCTCAATCCGCAATCCTCAATCCTCAATCCTCAATCCTCAATCCTCAACACTCAATCCTCAATCCTCTATCCTCAGTCCTCAATCCTCAATCGTCAATCCTCAATCTACAATCCTCAAATCTCAGGCCTCAGTCCTCAACCGTTAATGTTCATACTTCAGTCCACAAATCTCAATCCTCAATATTCAATGCTCAATCCTCAATCCTCAACCCTGAAACCTCAAGACTCAGTCCTCAGCCATCAATCTTCAATCCTCAGTCCTCGACACTCAATCCTCAATCCTCAATCCTCAATCCTCAATCCTCAATCCTCAATCCTCAATCCTCAATCCTCAATCCTCAATTCTCAATCCTCAATCCTCAATCCTCAATACTCAATCCTCAATCCTCAATCCTCAATCCTCAATCCTCAATCCTCAATCCACAATCCTCAATCCTCAATCCTCAATCCTCAATCCTCAATTCCCAATCCTCAATCCTCAAACCTCAATCCTCAATCCTCAATTCTCAATCCTCGACAGTATATCGTTAATTGCCAGTTTTAAATACTCAATCCACAATCTTCAACATTCAGATCTCAATCCTCAAACATCAATTCTCAACACCCAATCCTCAACCCTCAGTCCACAATATTCTAACCCCAATCCTCAATCCTCAATGTTCAATTCTCAATACTCAATCCTCAATCCGCAATACTCAATCCTCAATTCTCTATCTTCAATCATCAATCTGCAGCCATCAATCCTCAATCCTCAATCCTCTGTCCTCAATCCTCAATCCTCAATCCTCAATCCTCAATCCTCAATCCACAATCCTCAAACCTCAATCCTCAACCGTCAGTACTCGTCCTCAATCCTCAAACCTCAAACCTCAATCCACCCATCTTCAATCATCAATACTCAATCTTCAATCCTCAATCCTCAATCCTCAATGCTCAATCCTCAATCCTCAGTATTCAGCACTCAGCCCTCAACCATCAGTCCTCAATACTCAATCATCAATCCTCAGTTCTCAATACTCAATAGAATATCCTGAATTCTCATGGTTCAATACTCAATCCACAATATTCAATAATCAAATCTCAATCCTCAAACATCAATTCTCAACACTCAATCCTCAACACTCAGTCCTCTCTCTTCAATCCTCCATCCTCAATCCTCAATCCTCAAGCGCCAATCCTCAATCCTCAGTCCTCAACCCTCAATCTACAGTCCTCAAACCTCAATCCCGAATTCTCAATCCTGAATCCTCAATATCAGCCCTCAGTCCTCAACAATCAATTGTCAATCCTCAGTCCTCAATAGAATATCCTCAATTAACAGTTTTCAATACTCAATCCCCATTCTTCAATCTTCAAATCTCAATCCACAAACATCAATTCTCATCACTCAACCCTTAACACTCAGTCCTCAATCTTCAATCCTCAATCCTCAATCCTCAATCTTCAATCCTCAATACTCAATCCTCAATCCTCAATCCTCAATTCTCAATCCTCAATCCTCAATCCTCAGATTTCAAACATCAATGCTCAACCCTGAGTCCTGGTCCTGAATTCACAACCCTCAATCCTCAATCCTCAATCCTCAATCCTCAGTCCTCAAACCTCAATCCTGAATCCTCAATCCTTAATCCTCAATCTTCAGCCCTGAGTCCGCAACAATCAGTTGTCAATCCTCAATCCTCAATAGAATATCCTCAGTTCACAGTCTTCAATACTCAATCCCCATTCTTCAATCTTCAAATCTCAATCCACAAACATCAATTCTCATCACTCAACCATGAACACTCAGCCCTCAATCATCAATCCTCAATCCTCAATCCTCAATCTTCAATCCTCAATACTCAATCCTCAATCCTCAATCCTCAATTCTCAATTCTCTATACTCAATCCTCAATCGTCAACACTCAGTCCCCAATCCTCAATCTTCAATCCTCAATCCTCAATCCTCAATCCTCAATCCTCAATATTCAACACAAAACCCTCAACCATCAATACTCAATACTCAACCATCAATCCTCACTTCTCAATACTCAATAGAATATCCTGAATTCTCATGGTTCAATACTCAATCCACAAAATTCAATAATCAAATCTCAATCCTCGAACATCAATTCTCAACACTCAATCCTCAATACTCAGTCCTCTCTCTTCAGTCCTCAATCCTCAATCCTCAGTCCTCAATCCTCAATCCTCAATCTTCAATCCTCAATCCTCAATCCTCAATCCTCAATCCTCAATCCTCAGTCCTCAAACCACAATCCTGAATCCCCAATCCTCAATCCTCAATCCTCAATCCTCAATCCTCAATCCTCAGTCCTCAATCCTCAATCCTCAATTCTCAATCCTCAATCCTCAATCCTCAAACCTCAATACTCAATATTCAATACTCAATCCTCAATCCTCAATCCTCAATCCCCATTCTTCAATCCTCAATACCCAATCCACAATCTTCAATCCTCAATCCTCAACCCTCAATTATCAATACTCAATCCTCAATCCTCAGACCTCAAACAGCAATACCCAACCCTCAGTCCTCGTCCTCAATCCACAACCATCAATACTCAATCCTCAATATTCAATCATCAATATCCAATTTTCAGTCCTCAATCCTCAATCCTCAATCCTCAATCCTCAATCTTCAATCCTCAATACTCAATCTTCATTCCTCAATCCTCAATCCTCAATCCTCAGTCCTCAAGCCTCAATCCTCAATCCTCACTCCTCAATCCTCATTCTTCAATCCTCAATACCGAATCCTCAATCTTCAATCCTCAATCCTCAATCCTCAATTCTCAATCCTCAATCCTCAATCCTCAGACTTCAAACACCAATACTCAACCCTCAGTCCTGGTCCTCAATCCACAACCCTCAATCCTCAATCCTCAATCTTCAATCATTAATATTGAATCTTCAATCCTCAATCCTCAATCCTCAATCCTCAACCCTCAATCCCCAATGCTAAATCCTCAATACCCAATCCTCAGTCTTCAATCCTCAATCCTCAATCCTCAATCATCAATCCTCAATTCTCAGTCCTCAATCCTCAATCTTCAATCCTCAATAATCAATCTTCAATCTTCAACCCTCAATCCTCAATCCTCAATCTTCAATCCTCAATACTGAATCTTCCATCCTCAATCTTCAATCCTCAATGTTCAATCCGCAATACCCAATCCTCAATCTTCAATACTCAATCCTCAATACTCAATCCTCAATCCTCAATCTTCAATCCTCAATACTCAACCTTCAATCCTCAATACTCAATCCTCAATCCTCAATCCACATTCTACAATCCTCAACACCCAATCCTCAATCTTCAGTCCTCAATCCTCAGTCCTCAATTCTCAATCCTCAATCCTCAATCCGCAGACCTCAAACAGCAATACTCAACCCTCAGTCCTCGTCCTCAATCCACAACCATCAATACTCAATCCTCTATCATCAATCATCAATATTCAATATTCAGTCCTCAATCCTCAATCCTCAATCCTCAACCCTCAATCCTCAATCCTCGATCCTCAATCCTCAACCCTCAATCCTCAATCCTCAGTCCTCAAACATCAGACCTGAATCCTCAATCCTGAATCCTCCATCTTCAGACCTCAGTCCTCAACAATCAGTTGTCAATTCACAATCCTCAACAGAATATCATCAATTCACAGTTTTCAATACTCAATACTCAATCTGCAATCTTCGAATCTCTATCCACAAACATCAATTCTCATAATTCAGCTCTCAACACTCAGTCCCCAATCCTCAATCTTCAATCCTCAATCCTCAATCCACAATCCTCGATCCTCAGTCCTCAATCCTCAATCGTCAGTCCTCAAACCTCAATCCTCAACCGTCGGTCCTCGTCCTCAATCCTCAACCCTCAATCCTCAATCCTCAATCTTCAATCCTCAATACTCAATATTCAGTCCTCAATCCTCAATCCTCAATCCTCAGTCTTCAATCCTCAATCCTCAATCCTCAATCCTCAATCCTCAATCCTCATTCTTGAATCCTCAGTACCCAATCCTCAATCTTCAATCCTCTATCCTCAATCCTGAATTCTCAATCCTCAATGCTCAATCCTCAGACCTCAAACAGCAATACTCAACCCTCAGTCCTCGTCCTCAATCCACAACCATCAATACTGAATCCTCAACCTTCAATCATCAATATTCAATCATCAGTCCTCAATCCTCAATTCTCAATCCTCAAACCTCAATCCTCAACCGTCAGTCCTCGTTCTCAAACGTCAACCCTCAATCCTCAATCCTCAGTCTTCAATCATCAACACTCAATCTTCAATCCTCAATCCTCAATCCTCAATCCTCAATCCTCAATCCACAATATTCAACGCACAACCCTAATCCATCAATCCTCAATACTCAACCATCAATCCTCAATTCCCAATACTCAAAAGAATATCCTGAATTCTCATGGTTCAATACTTAATCCACAATATTCAATAATCAAATCTCAATCCTCAAACATCAATTCTCAACACGCAATCCTCAACACTCAGTCCTCTCTCTTCAATCCTCCATCCTCAATCCTCAATCCTCAAGCGTCTATCCTCAATCCTCAATCCTCAATCCTCAATCCTCAATCCTCAGTCCTCAAACCTCAATCCTGAAACATCAATTCTGAATCCTCTATCTTCAGCCTTCAGTCCTCAACAATCAGTTGTCAATCCTCAATCCTCAATAGAATATCATCTATTCACAGTTTTCAATACTCAATACTCAACCTGCAATCTTCAAATCTCTATCCACAAACATCAATTCTCATCATTCAACCATCAACACTCAGTAACCAATCCTCAATCTTCAATCCTCAATCCTCAATCGTCGATCATCAATCTTCAATACTCAATACTCAATCCTCAATCCTCCATCCTCAATCCTCAATCCTCAATCCTCAATCCTCAATCGTCAGGCTTCAATCCTCAATACTCAATCTTCAATCCTCAATCCTCAATGCTCAATCCTCAATACTCAATCCTCAATACACAACCATCAATCCTCAATTCTCAATACTCAATAGAATATCCTGAATTCTCAGGATTCTATACTCAAACCTCAATCCTCAACCCTCAGCCCTCATTCTCAATCCTCAACCCTAAGCCCTCATTCTCAATCCTCAATCCACAATCCTCAAACCTCAATCCTCAACCGTCAGTACTCGTCCTCAATCCTCAAACCTGAAACCTCAGTCCTCCCATCTTCAATCATCAATACTCAACCTTCAATCCTCAATCCTCAATCCTCAATGCTCAATCCTCAATCCTCAGTATTCAGCAATCAACCGTCAACCATCAGTCCTCAATACTCAATCATCAATCCTCAGTTCTCAATACTCAATAGGATAACCTGAATTCTCATGGTTCAATACTCAATCCACAATATTCAATAATCAAATCTCAATCCTCAAACATCAATTCTCAACACTCAATCCTCAACACTCAGTCCTCTCTCTTCAATCCTCCATCCTCAATCCTCAATCCTCAATTCTCTATCCTCAATCCTGAATCCTCAGACTTCAAACATCAATACTCAACCCTCAGTCCTCGTCCTCAATCCACAACCCTCAATCCTCAATCCTCAATATTCAGTCATTAATATTCAACCTTCAATCCTCAATCCTCAATCCTCTACCCTCAACACTCAATCCTCAATGTTCAATCCTCAATACCCAATCCTCAGTCTTCAATCCTCAATCCTCAATCCTCAATCCTCAATCCTCAATTCTCAGTCCTCAATCCTCAATCCTGAATCCTCAGACTTCAAACATCAATACTCAACCCTCAGTCCTCGTCCTCAATCCACAACCCTCAATCCTCAATCCTCAATATTCAGTCATTAATAATCAACCTTCAATTCTCAATCCTCAATCCTCTACCCTCAACACTCAATCCTCAATGTTCAATCCTCAATACCCAATCCTCAGTCTTCAATCCTCAATCCTCAATCCTCAATCCTCAACCCTCAATCCTCAGTCCTCAAACCTCAATCCTGAATACTCAACACTGAATCCTCAATCTTCAGCCCTAGGTCCTCAACAATCAGTTGTGAATCCTCAATCCTCAATAGAATATCCTCAATTCACAGTTTTCAATACTCAATACTCAATCTGCAATCTTCAGCCCTCTATTCACAAACATCAATTCTCATCACTCAACCCTCAATACTCAGACCCCAGTCCTCAATCTTCAATCCTCAATCCCCAATCTTCAATCCTCAATACTCAATCTTCAATCCTCAATCCTCAATCCTCAATCCTCAATCCTCAACCCTCAATCCTCAATCCTCAATCGTCAATCTTCAATCCTCAATATTCAATCTTCAGTCCTCAATCCTCAATCCTCAATCCTCAATCCTCAATGTTCAATCCGCAATACCCAATCCTCAATCTTCTATCCGCAATCCTCAATCCCCAATTCTCGATCCTCAATCCTCAATCCTCAGACCTCAAACATCAATACTCAACCCTCAGTCCTCGTCCTCAATCCACAACCCTCATTCCTCGATCCTCAATCTTCAATCATCAATATTCAATCTTCAATCCTCAATCCTCAATCCTCAATACTCAATCCTCAATTATCAATCCTCAATTCTCAATCCTCAATCCTCAATCCTCAGATTTCAAACATCAATACTCAACCCTCAGTCCTCGTCCTGAATTCACAACCCTCAATCCTCAGTCCTCAAACCTCAATCCTGAATCCTCAATCCTTAATCCTCAATCTTCAGCCCTGAGTCCGCAACAATCACTTGTCAATCCTCAATCCTCAATAGAATATCCTCAGTTCACAGTTTTCAATACTCAATCCCCATTCTTCAATCTTCAAATCTCAATCCACAAACATCAATTCTCATCACTCAACCATCAACACTCAGTCCTCGATCATCAATCCTCAATCCTCAATCCTCAATCTTCAATCCTCAATACCCAATCCTCAATCCTCAATCCTCAATTCTCATTTCTCTATACTCAATCCTCAATCGTCAACCCTCAATCCCCAATCCTCAATCTTCAATCCTCAATCCTCAATCCTCAATCCTCAATCCTCAATATTCAACACAAAACCCTCAACCATCAATCCTCAATACTCAACCATCAATCCTCACTTCTCAATACTCAATAGAATATCCTGAATTCTCATGGTTCAATACTCAATCCACAAAATTCAATAATCAAATCTCAATCCTCAAACATCAATTCTCAACACTCAATCCTCAATACTCAGTCCTCTCTCTTCACTCCTCAATCCTCAATCCGCAGTCCTCAATCCTCAATCCTCAATCTTCAATCCTCAACACTCAATCCTCAATCCTCAATCCTTAATCCTCAATACTCAATCCTCAATCTTCAATTCTCAATCCTCAATCCTCAATCCTCAATCCTCAGTCCTCAAACCACAATCCTGAATCCCCAATACTCAATCCTCAATCCTCAATCCTCAATCCTCAATCCTCAATCCTCAGTCCTCAATCCTCAATCCTCAATCCTCAATCCTCAATCCTCAATCCTCAATCATCAGTCCTCAATCCTCAATCCTCAATCCTCAATCCTCAATCCTCAATCCTCAATCCTCAATCCACAATCCTCAACCCTCAAACCTCAATCCTCAATCCTCAATTCTCAATCCTCAACAGTATATCCTTAAGTCACAGTTTTAAATACTAAATCCACAATCTTCAACATTCAGATCTCAATCCTCAAACATCAATTCTCAACACCCAATCCTCAACCCTCAGTCCACAATATTCTATCCTCAATCCTCAATCGTCAATATTCAATTCTCAATCCTCAATCCTCAATCCGCATTACTCCATCCTCAATTCTGTATTTTCAATCATCAATCTGCAGCCATCAATCCTCAATCCTCAATCCTCTCTCCTCAATCCTCAATCCTCAATCCTCAATACTCAATCCTCAAAACCTCAATCCTCAACCCTCAATACTCAATCCTCAATCCTCAATCCTCAATCCTCAATCCTCAATCCTCAATCCACAATCCTCAATCCTCAATCCTCAATCCTCAATCCTCAATTCCCAATCCTCAATCCTCAAACCTCAATCCTCAATCCTCAATTCTCAATCCTCGACAGTATATCGTTAATTCCCAGTTTTAAATACTCAATCCACAATCTTCAACATTCAGATCTCAATCCTCAAACATCAATTCTCAACACCCAATCCTCAACCCTCAGTCCACAATATTCTAACCCCAATCCTCAATCCTCAATGTTCAATTCTCAATACTCAATCCTCAATCCGCAATACTCAATCCTCAATTCTCTATCTTCAATCATCAATCTGCAGCCATCAATCCTCAATCCTCAATCCTCTGTCCTCAATCCTCAATCCTCAATCCTCAATCCTCAATCCTCAATCCACAATCCTCAAACCTCAATCCTCAACCGTCAGTACTCGTCCTCAATCCTCAAACCTCAAACCTCAATCCACCCATCTTCAATCATCAATACTCAATCTTCAATCCTCAATCCTCAATCCTCAATGCTCAATCCTCAATCCTCAGTATTCAGCACTCAGCCCTCAACCATCAGTCCTCAATACTCAATCATCAATCCTCAGTTCTCAATACTCAATAGAATATCCTGAATTCTCATGGTTCAATACTCAATCCACAATATTCAATAATCAAATCTCAATCCTCAAACATCAATTCTCAACACTCAATCCTCAACACTCAGTCCTCTCTCTTCAATCCTCCATCCTCAATCCTCAATCCTCAAGCGCCAATCCTCAATCCTCAGTCCTCAACCCTCAATCTACAGTCCTCAAACCTCAATCCCGAATTCTCAATCCTGAATCCTCAATATCAGCCCTCAGTCCTCAACAATCAATTGTCAATCCTCAGTCCTCAATAGAATATCCTCAATTAACAGTTTTCAATACTCAATCCCCATTCTTCAATCTTCAAATCTCAATCCACAAACATCAATTCTCATCACTCAACCCTTAACACTCAGTCCTCAATCTTCAATCCTCAATCCTCAATCCTCAATCTTCAATCCTCAATACTCAATCCTCAATCCTCAATCCTCAATTCTCAATCCTCAATCCTCAATCCTCAGATTTCAAACATCAATGCTCAACCCTGAGTCCTGGTCCTGAATTCACAATCCTCAATCCTCAATCCTCAATCCTCAATCCTCAGTCCTCAAACCTCAATCCTGAATCCTCAATCCTTAATCCTCAATCTTCAGCCCTGAGTCCGCAACAATCAGTTGTCAATCCTCAATCCTCAATAGAATATCCTCAGTTCACAGTCTTCAATACTCAATCCCCATTCTTCAATCTTCAAATCTCAATCCACAAACATCAATTCTCATCACTCAACCATGAACACTCAGCCCTCAATCATCAATCCTCAATCCTCAATCCTCAATCTTCAATCCTCAATACTCAATCCTCAATCCTCAATCCTCAATTCTCAATTCTCTATACTCAATCCTCAATCGTCAACACTCAGTCCCCAATCCTCAATCTTCAATCCTCAATCCTCAATCCTCAATCCTCAATCCTCAATATTCAACACAAAACCCTCAACCATCAATACTCAATACTCAACCATCAATCCTCACTTCTCAATACTCAATAGAATATCCTGAATTCTCATGGTTCAATACTCAATCCACAAAATTCAATAATCAAATCTCAATCCTCGAACATCAATTCTCAACACTCAATCCTCAATACTCAGTCCTCTCTCTTCAGTCCTCAATCCTCAATCCTCAGTCCTCAATCCTCAATCCTCAATCTTCAATCCTCAATCCTCAATCCTCAATCCTCAATCCTCAATCCTCAGTCCTCAAACCACAATCCTGAATCCCCAATCCTCAATCCTCAATCCTCAATCCTCAATCCTCAATCCTCAGTCCTCAATCCTCAATCCTCAATTCTCAATCCTCAATCCTCAATCCTCAAACCTCAATACTCAATCCAGAATACTTAATGCTCAATCCTCAATCTTCAATCACCAAACCTCAATCCGCAATCCTCAATCCTCAATCCTCAATCCTCAATCCTCAACACTCAATCCTCAATCCTCTATCCTCAGTCCTCAATCCTCAATCGTCAATCCTCAATCTACAATCCTCAAATCTCAGGCCTCAGTCCTCAACCGTTAATGTTCATACTTCAGTCCACAAATCTCAATCCTCAATATTCAATGCTCAATCCTCAATCCTCAACCCTGAAACCTCAAGACTCAGTCCTCAGCCATCAATCTTCAATCCTCAGTCCTCAACACTCAATCCTCAATCCTCAATCCTCAATCCTCAATCCTCAATCCTCAATCCTCAATCCTCAATCCTCAATCCTCAATTCTCAATCCTCAATCCTCAATCCTCAATACTCAATCCTCAATCCTCAATCCTCAATCCTCAATCCTCAATCCTCAATCCACAATCCTCAATCCTCAATCCTCAATCCTCAATCCTCAATTCCCAATCCTCAATCCTCAAACCTCAATCCTCAATCCTCAATTCTCAATCCTCGACAGTATATCGTTAATTGCCAGTTTTAAATACTCAATCCACAATCTTCAACATTCAGATCTCAATCCTCAAACATCAATTCTCAACACCCAATCCTCAACCCTCAGTCCACAATATTCTAACCCCAATCCTCAATCCTCAATGTTCAATTCTCAATACTCAATCCTCAATCCGCAATACTCAATCCTCAATTCTCTATCTTCAATCATCAATCTGCAGCCATCAATCCTCAATCCTCAATCCTCTGTCCTCAATCCTCAATCCTCAATCCTCAATCCTCAATCCTCAATCCACAATCCTCAAACCTCAATCCTCAACCGTCAGTACTCGTCCTCAATCCTCAAACCTCAAACCTCAATCCACCCATCTTCAATCATCAATACTCAATCTTCAATCCTCAATCCTCAATCCTCAATGCTCAATCCTCAATCCTCAGTATTCAGCACTCAGCCCTCAACCATCAGTCCTCAATACTCAATCATCAATCCTCAGTTCTCAATACTCAATAGAATATCCTGAATTCTCATGGTTCAATACTCAATCCACAATATTCAATAATCAAATCTCAATCCTCAAACATCAATTCTCAACACTCAATCCTCAACACTCAGTCCTCTCTCTTCAATCCTCCATCCTCAATCCTCAATCCTCAAGCGCCAATCCTCAATCCTCAGTCCTCAACCCTCAATCTACAGTCCTCAAACCTCAATCCCGAATTCTCAATCCTGAATCCTCAATATCAGCCCTCAGTCCTCAACAATCAATTGTCAATCCTCAGTCCTCAATAGAATATCCTCAATTAACAGTTTTCAATACTCAATCCCCATTCTTCAATCTTCAAATCTCAATCCACAAACATCAATTCTCATCACTCAACCCTTAACACTCAGTCCTCAATCTTCAATCCTCAATCCTCAATCCTCAATCTTCAATCCTCAATACTTAATCCTCAATCCTCAATCCTCAATTCTCAATCCTCAATCCTCAATCCTCAGATTTCAAACATCAATGCTCAACCCTGAGTCCTGGTCCTGAATTCACAACCCTCAATCCTCAATCCTCAATCCTCAATCCTCAGTCCTCAAACCTCAATCCTGAATCCTCAATCCTTAATCCTCAATCTTCAGCCCTGAGTCCGCAACAATCAGTTGTCAATCCTCAATCCTCAATAGAATATCCTCAGTTCACAGTCTTCAATACTCAATCCCCATTCTTCAATCTTCAAATCTCAATCCACAAACATCAATTCTCATCACTCAACCATGAACACTCAGCCCTCAATCATCAATCCTCAATCCTCAGTCCTCAATCTTCAATCCTCAATACTCAATCCTCAATCCTCAATCCTCAATTCTCAATTCTCTATACTCAATCCTCCATCGTCAACACTCAGTCCCCAATCCTCAATCTTCAATCCTCAATCCTCAATCCTCAATCCTCAATCCTCAATATTCAACACAAAACCCTCAACCATCAATCCTCAATACTCAACCATCAAACCTCACTTCTCAATACTCAATAGAATATCCTGAATTCTCATGGTTCAATACTCAATCCACAAAATTCAATAATCAAATCTCAATCCTCGAACATCAATTCTCAACACTCAATCCTCAATACTCAGTCCTCTCTCTTCAATCCTCAATCCTCAATCCTCAGTCCTCAATCCTCAATCCTCAATCTTCAATCCTCAATCCTCAGTCCTCAATCCTCAATCCTCAATCCTCAATACTCAATCCTCAATCTTCAATTCTCAATCCTCAATCCTCAATCCTCAATCCTCAGTCCTCAAACCACAATCCTGAATCCCCAATCCTCAATCCTCAATCCTCAATCCTCAATCCTCAATCCTCAGTCCTCAATCCTGAATCCTCAATCCTCAATCCTCAATCCTCAATCCTCAAACCTCAATACTCAATATTCAATACTCAATCCTCAATCCTCAATCCTCAATCCTCATTCTTCAATCCTCAATACCCAATCCACAATCTTCAATCCTCAATCCTCAACCCTCAATTATCAATACTCAATCCTCAATCCTCAGACCTCAAACAGCAATACTCAACCCTCAGTCCTCGTCCTCAATCCACAACCATCAATACTCAATCCTCAATATTCAATCATCAATATTCAATCTTCAGTCCTCAATCCTCAATCCTCAATCCTCAATCCTCAATCCTCAATCTTCAATCCTCAATACTCAATCTTCATTCCTCAATCCTCAATCCTCAATCCTCAGTCCTCAAGCCTCAATCCTCAATCCTCACTCCTCACTCCTCAATCCTCATTCTTCAATCCTCAATACCGAATCCTCAATCTTCAATCCTCAATCCTCAATCCTCAATTCTCAATCCTCAATCCTCAATCCTCAGACTTCAAACACCAATACTCAACCATCAGTCCTCGTCTTCAATCCACAACCCTCAATCCTCAATCCTCAATCTTCAATCATTAATATTGAATCTTCAATCCTCAATCCTCAATCCTCAATCCTCAACCCTCAATCCCCAATGCTAAATCCTCAATACCCAATCCTCAGTCTTCAATCCTCAATCCTCAATCCTCAATCCTCAATCCTCAATTCTCAGTCCTCAATCCCCAATCTTCAATCCTCAATACTCAATCTTCAATCTTCAACCCTCAATCCTCAATCCTCAATCTTCAATCGTCAATACTGAATCTTCCATCCTCAATCTTCAATCCTCAATGTTCAATCCGCAATACCCAATCCTCAATCTTCAATACTCAATCCTCAATACTCAATCCTCAATCCTCAATCTTCAATCCTCAATACTCAACCTTCAATCCTCAATCCTCAATCCTCAATCCTCAATCCACATTCTTCAATCCTCAACACCCAATCCTCAATCTTCAATCCTCAATCCTCAGTCCTCAATTCTCAATCCTCAATCCTCAATCCTCAGACCTCAAACAGCAATACTCAACCCTCAGTCCTCGTCCTCAATCCACAACCATCAATACTCAATCCTCTATCATCAATCATCAATATTCAATCTTCAGTCCTCAATCCTCAATCCTCAATCCTCAACCGTCAATCCTCAATCCTCGATCCTCAATCCTCAACCCTCAATCCTCAATCCTCAGTCCTCAAACATCAAACCTGAATCCTCAATCCTGAATCCTCCATCTTCAGACCTCAGTCCTCAACAATCAGTTGCCAATCCTCAATCCTCAATAGAATATCATCAATTCACAGGTTTCAATACTCAATACTCAACCTGTAATCTTCAAATCTCTATCCACAAACATCAATTCTCATCACTCAACCCTCAACACTCAGTCACCAATCCTCAATCCTCAATCCTCAATTCTCAATCCTCAATCCTCAATCCTCAGACTTCAAACACCAATACTCAACCCTCAGTCCGCGTCCTCAATCCACAACCCTGAATCCTCAATCCTCAATCTTCAATCATTAATATTCAATCTTCAATCCCCAATCCTCAATCCTCAATCCTCAACCCTCAATCCCCAATGCTCAATCCTCAATACCCAATCCTCAGTCTTCAATCCTCAATCCTCAATCCTCAATCCTCAATCCTCAATTCTCAGTCCTCAATCCTCAATCTTCAATCCTCAATACTCAATCTTCAATCTTCAATCCTCAATCCTCAATCCTCAATCTTCAATCCTCAATACTGAATCTTTAATCCTCAGTCTTCAATCCTCAACGTTCAATCCGCAATACCCAATCCTCAATCTTCAATACTCAATCCTCAATCCTCAATCCTCAATCCTCAATCCTCAATCTTCAATCCTCAATACTCAACCTTCAATCCTCAATCCTCAATCCTCAATACTCAATCTTCAATCTTCAATCCTCAATCCTCAATCCTCAATCTTCAATCCTCAATACTGAATCATCAATCCTCAATCCTCAATTCTCAGTCCTCAATCCTCAATCTTCAATCCTCAATACTCAATCTTCAATCTTCAATCCTCAATCCTCAGTCCTCAATCTTCAATCCTCAATACTGAATCTTCAATCCTCAGTCTTCATTCCTCAACGTTCAATCCGCAATACACAATCCTCAATCTTCAATACTCAATCCTCAATCCTCAATCCTTAATCCTCAATCTTCAATCCTCAATACTCAACCTTCAATCCTCAATCCTCAATCGTCAATACTCAATCTTCAATCTTCTATCCTCAATCCTCAATCCTCAATCTTCAATCCTCAATACTGAATCATCAATCCTCAATCTTCAATCCTCAATATTCAATCCGCAATACCCAATCCTCAATCTTCAATACTCAATCCTCAATCCTCAATCCACATTCTTCAATCCTCAACACCCAATCCTCAATCTTCAATCCTCAATCCTCAGTCCTCAATTCTCAATCCTCAATCCTCAATCCTCAGACCTCAAACATCAATACTCAACGCTCAGTCCTCGTCCTCAATTCACAAACCTCAATCCTCGTTCCTCAATCTTCAATCATCAATATTCAATCTTCAATCCTCAATCCTCAATCATCAATACTCAATCCACAATCCTCAATGTTCAATCCTCTAAACCCAATCCTCAATCTTCAATCCTCAATCCTCAATCCTCAATCCTCAATCCTCAATCCTCAATCCTCAGTCCTCAAACCTCAATCCTGAATCCTCAAACCTGAATCCTCAGTCTTCAGCCCTCAGTCCTCAACAATCAGTTGCCAATCCTCAATCCTCAATAGAATATCATCAATTCACAGGTTTCAATACACAATACTCAATCTGCAATCTTCGAACATCTGTCCACAAACATCAATTCTCATCACTCAACCCTCAACACTCAGTCCTCAATGTTCAATCCTCAATCATCAATTCTCAATCTTCAATCCTCAATACTGAACAATCAATCCTCAATCCTCAATCCTCAGTCCTCAGTCCTCAATCCTCAATCTTCAATCCTCAGTCCCCAATCCTCAATCTTCAACCCTCAATGCTCAATCCTCAATCCTCGATCCTCAGTCCTCAATCCTCAATCCTCAATCCTCAATGTTCAATCCGCAATACCCAATCCTCAATCTTCAATCCTCAATCCTCAATCCTCAATCCTCAATCCTCAATCCTCAGTCCTCAAACCTTAATCCTGAATCCTCAATCCTGAATCCTCAATCTTCAGCCCTCAGTCCTCAACAATCAGTTGTCAATCCCCAATCCTCAATGGAATATCATCTATTCACAGTTTTCAATACTCAATACTCAATCAGCAATCTTCAAATCTCTATCAACAAACATCAATTCTCATCTCTCAACACTCAACACTCCGTCCCCAATCCTCAATCTTCAATCCTCAATCCTCAATCCTCAATCCTCAATCCTCAATCCTCAATCTTCAGCCATAAGTCCTCAACAATCAATTGTCAATCCTCAATCCTCAATAGAATATCCTCAATTCACAGCTTTCAATACTCAATCCCCATTCTTCAATCTTCAAATCTCAATCCCCTAACGTCAATTCTCATCACGCATCCCTCAACACTCAGTCCTCAATCTTCAATCCTCAATCCTCAATCCTCAATTCTCAATCCTCAATCCTCAATCCCCAATCCTCAATCTTCAATCCTAAATCCTCAATCCTCAATCCTCAATCCTTAATCTTCAATCCTCAATACTCAATCTTCAATCCTCAATCCTCACTCCTCAATCCTCATTCTTCAATCCTCAATACCCAATCCTCAGTCTTCAATCCTCAATCCTCAATCCTCAATCCTCAATCCTCAATCTTCAATCCTCAATCCTCAGTCCTCAAACCTCAATCCTGAATCCTCAATCCTGAATCCTCACTCTTCAGCCCTCAGTCCTCAACAATCAGTTGTCAATCCCCAATCCTCAATGGAATATCGTCAATTCACAGTTTTCAATACTCAATACTCAATCTGCAATCTTCAAATCTCTATCCACAAACATCAATTCTCATCTCTCAACACTCAACACTCCGTCCCCAATCCTCTATCTTCAATCCTCAATCCTCAATCCTCAATCCTCAATCCTCAATCCTCAATCCTCAATCCTCAGTCCTCAATCCTCAATCCTCAGTCTTCAATCCTCAGTCTCCAATCCTCAATCTTCAGCCCTCAATCCTCAATCCTCAATCCTCGATCCTCAGTCCTCAATCCTCAATTCTCAATCCTCAATGTTCAATCCGCAATACCCAATCCTCAATCTTCAATCCTCAATCCTCAGTCCTCAATTCTCAATCCTCAATCCTCAATCCTCAGACCTCAAACATCAATACTCAACCCTCAGTCCTCGTCCTCAATCCACAACCCTCAATCCTCGATCCTCAATCTTCAATCATCAATTTTCAATCTTCAATCCTCAATCCTCAATCATCAATACTCAATCCACAATCCTCAATGTTCAATCCTCAATACCCAATCCTCAATCTTCAATCCTCAATCCTCAATGCTCAATCCTCAATCCTCAATCCTCAATCCTCAGTCCTCAAACCTCAATCCTGAATCCTCAAACCTGAATCCTCTGTCTTCAGCCCTCACTCCTCAACAATCAGTTGTCAATCCTCAATCCTCAATAGAATATCCTCAATTCACAGGTTTCAATACTCAATACTCAACCTACAATCTTCAAATCTCTATCCACAAACATCAATTCTCATCACTCAACCCTCAACACTCAGTCCCCAATCCTCAATCCTCAATCCTCAATTCTCAATCCTCAATCGTCAATCTTCAATCCCCAATACTCAATCTTCAATCCTCAATCCTCAATCCTCAATCCTCAATCCTCAATCTTCAATCCTCAATACTCAATCTTCAATTCTCAATCCTCAATCCTCAATCCTCGATCCTCAATATTCAATCCTCAATCTTCAATCCTCAATACTCAAACTGCAATCCTCAATCCTCAGTCCTCACTCCTCAATCCTCATTCTTCAATCCTCAATACCGAATCCTCAATCTTCAATCCTCAATCCTCAATCCTCAATTCTCAATCCTCAATCCTCAATCCTCAGACTTCAAACACCAATACTCAACCCTCAGTCCGCGTCCTCAATCCACAACCCTCAATCCTCAATCCTCAATCTTCAATCATTAATATTCAATCTTCAATCCCCAATCCTCAATCCTCAATCCTCAACCCTCAATCCCCAATGCTCAATCCTCAATACCCAATCCTCAGTCTTCAATCCTCAATCCTCAATCCTCAATCCTCAATCCTCAATTCTCAGTCCTCAATCCTCAATCTTCAATCCTCAATACTCAATCTTCAATCTTCAATCCTCAATCCTCAATCCTCAATCTTCAATCCTCAATACTGAATCTTCAATCCTCAGTCTTCAATCCTCAACGTTCAATCCGCAATACCCAATCCTCAATCTTCAATACTCAATCCTCAATCCTCAATCCTCAATCCTCAATCCTCAATCTTCAATCCTCAATACTCAACCTTCAATCCTCAATCCTCAATCCTCAATACTCAATCTTCAATCTTCAATCCTCAATCCTCAATCCTCAATCTTCAATCCTCAATACTGAATCATCAATCCTCAATCCTCAATTCTCAGTCCTCAATCCTCAATCTTCAATCCTCAATACTCAATCTTCAATCTTCAATCCTCAATCCTCAGTCCTCAATCTTCAATCCTCAATACTGAATCTTCAATCCTCAGTCATCATTCCTCAACGTTCAATCCGCAATACACAATCCTCAATCTTCAATACTCAATCCTCAATCCTCAATCCTTAATCCTCAATCTTCAATCCTCAATACTCAACCTTCAATCCTCAATCCTCAATCGTCAATACTCAATCTTCAATCTTCTATCCTCAATCCTCAATCCTCAATCTTCAATCCTCAATACTGAATCATCAATCCTCAATCTTCAATCCTCAATATTCAATCCGCAATACCCAATCCTCAATCTTCAATACTCAATCCTCAATCCTCAATCCAAATTCTTCAATCCTCAACACCCAATCCTCAATCTTCAATCCTCAATCCTCAGTCCTCAATTCTCAATCCTCAATCCTCAATCCTCAGACCTCAAACATCAATACTCAACGCTCAGTCCTCGTCCTCAATTCACAAACCTCAATCCTCGTTCCTCAATCTTCAATCATCAATATTCAATCTTCAATCCCCAATCCTCAATCATCAATACTCAATCCACAATCCTCAATGTTCAATCCTCTAAACCCAATCCTCAATCTTCAATCCTCAATCCTCAATCCTCAATCCTCAATCCTCAATCCTCAATCCTCAGTCCTCAAACCTCAATCCTGAATCCTCAAACCTGAATCCTCAGTCTTCAGCCCTCAGTCCTCAACAATCAGTTGCCAATCCTCAATCCTCAATAGAATATCATCAATTCACAGGTTTCAATACACAATACTCAATCTGCAATCTTCGAACATCTATCCACAAACATCAATTCTCATCACTCAACCCTCAACACTCAGTCCTCAATGTTCAATCCTCAATCATCAATTCTCAATCTTCAATCCTCAATACTGAACAATCAATCCTCAATCCTCAATCCTCAGTCCTCAGTCCTCAATCCTCAATCTTCAATCCTCAGTCCCCAATCCTCAATCTTCAACCCTCAATGCTCAATCCTCAATCCTCGATCCTCAGTCCTCAATCCTCAATCCTCAATCCTCAATGTTCAATCCGCAATACCCAATCCTCAATCTTCAATCCTCAATCCTCAATCCTCAATCCTCAATCCTCAATCCTCAGTCCTCAAACCTTAATCCTGAATCCTCAATCCTGAATCCTCAATCTTCAGCCCTCAGTCCTCAATCCTCAATCCTCGATCCTCAGTCCTCAATCCTCAATCCTCAATCCTCAATGTTCAATCCGCAATACCCAATCCTCAATCTTCAATCCTCAATCCTCAGTCCTCAATTCTCAATCCTCAATCCTCAATCCTCAGACCTCAAACATCAATACTCAACGCTCAGTCCTCGTCCTCAATTCACAAACCTCAATCCTCGTTCCTCAATCTTCAATCATCAATATTCAATCTTCAATCCTCAATCCTCAATCATCAATACTCAATCCACAATCCTCAATGTTCAATCCTCTAAACCCAATCCTCAATCTTCAATCCTCAATCCTCAATCCTCAATCCTCAATCCTCAATCCTCAATCCTCAGTCCTCAAACCTCAATCCTGAATCCTCAAACCTGAATCCTCAGTCTTCAGCCCTCAGTCCTCAACAATCAGTTGCCAATCCTCAATCCTCAATAGAATATCATCAATTCACAGGTTTCAATACACAATACTCAATCTGCAATCTTCGAACATCTATCCACAAACATCAATTCTCATCACTCAACCCTCAACACTCAGTCCTCAATGTTCAATCCTCAATCATCAATTCTCAATCTTCAATCCTCAATACTGAACAATCAATCCTCAATCCTCAATCCTCAGTCCTCAGTCCTCAATCCTCAATCTTCAATCCTCAGTCCCCAATCCTCAATCTTCAACCCTCAATGCTCAATCCTCAATCCTCGATCCTCAGTCCTCAATCCTCAATCCTCAATCCTCAATGTTCAATCCGCAATACCCAATCCTCAATCTTCAATCCTCAATCCTCAATCCTCAATCCTCAATCCTCAATCCTCAGTCCTCAAACCTTAATCCTGAATCCTCAATCCTGAATCCTCAATCTTCAGCCCTCAGTCCTCAACAATCAGTTGTCAATCCCCAATCCTCAATGGAATATCATCAATTCACAGTTTTCAATACTCAATACTCAATCTGCAATCTTCAAATCTCTATCAACAAACATCAATTCTCATCTCTCAACACTCAACACTCCGTCCCCAATCCTCAATCTTCAATCCTCAATCCTCAATCCTCAATCCTCAATCCTCAATCCTCAATCTTCAGCCATAAGTCCTCAACAATCAATTGTCAATCCTCAATCCTCAATAGAATATCCTCAATTCACAGCTTTCAATACTCAATCCCCATTCTTCAATCTTCAAATCTCAATCCCCTAACGTCAATTCTCATCACGCATCCCTCAACACTCAGTCCTCAATCTTCAATCCTCAATCCTCAATCCTCAATCTTCAATCCTCAATACTCAATCCTCAATCCTCAATCATCAATCCTCAATGCTCAATCCTCAATCCTCAATCCTCAACCCTCAATCTTCAATCCTCAATACTCAATCTGCAATCCTCAATCCTCAATCCTCAATCCTCAATCCTCATTCTTCAATCCTCAGTGCCCAGTCCTCAATCTTCAATCCTCAATCCTCAATCCTCGATTCTCATTCCTCAATCCTCAATCGTCAATCCTCAATCCTCAATCCTCAACCCTCAATCCTCAATGTTGAATCCTCAATACCCAATCCTCAGTCTTCAATCCTCAACCCTCAATCCTCAATCCTCAATCCTCAATCTTCAATCCTCAATCCTCAGTCCTCAAACCTCAATCCTGAATCCTCAAACCTGAATCCTCAGTCTTCAGCCCTCAGTCCTCAACAATCAGTTGCCAATCCTCAATCCTCAATAGAATATCATCAATTCACAGGTTTCAATACTCAATACTCAACCTGTAATCTTCAAATCTCTATCCACAAACATCAATTCTCATCACTCAACCCTCAACACTCAGTCACCAATCCTCAATCCTCAATCCTCAATTCTCAATCCTCAATCGTCAATCTTCAATCCTCAATACTCAATCTTCAATCCTCAATATTCAATCCTCAATCCTCAATCCTGAATCCTCAATCTTCAATCCTCAATACTCAAACTGCAATCCTCAATCCTCAGACCTCACTCCTCAATCCTCATTCTTCAATCCTCAATACCGAATCCTCAATCTTCAATCCTCAATCCTCAATCCTCAATTCTCAATCCTCAATCCTCAATCCCCAATCCTCAATCTTCAATCCTAAATCCTCAATCCTCAATCCTCAATCCTTAATCTTCAATCCTCAATACTCAATCTTCAATCCTCAATCCTCAATCCTCAATCCTCAATCCTCAATCCTCAATCCTCAACCTTCAATCCTCAATACTCAAACTGCAATCCTCAATCCTCAGTCCTCACTCCTCAATCCTCATTCTTCAGTCCTCAATACCGAATCCTCAATCTTCAATCCTCAATCCTCAATGCTCAATCCTCAATACCCAATCCTCAGTCTTCAATCCTCAATCCTCAATCCTCAATCCTCTATCTTCAATCCTCATTACTCAATCTTCAATCCTCAATCCTCAATCCTCGGTCCTTAATCCTCAATCTTCAATCATTAATATTCAATCTTCAATCCTCAATCCTCAATCCTCAATCCTCAACCCTCAATCCTCAATGCTCAATCCTCAATACCCAATCCTCAGTCTTCAATCCTCAATCCTCAATTCTCAATCCTCAATCCTCTATCTTCAATCCTCATTACTCAATCTTCAATCCTCAATCCTCAATCCTCGGTCCTTAATCCTCAATCGTCAATCTCCAATCCTGAATACTCAATCTTCAATCCTCAATACTCAATCTTCAATCCTCAATCCTCAGTCCTCAAACCTCAATTCTGAATCCTCAAATCTCAATTCTGAATCCTCAATCCTGAACCCTCAATCTTCAGCTCTCAGTCCTCAACAATCAGTTGTCAATCCTCAATCCTCAATAGAATATACTCAATTCACAGTTTTCAATACACAATACTCAATCTGCAATCTTCGAACATCTATCCACAAACATCAATTCTCATCACTCAACCCTCAACACTCAGTCCTCAATGTTCAATCCTCAATCATCAATTCTCAATCTTCAATCCTCAATACTGAACCTTCAATCCTCAATCCTCAATCCTCAGTCCTCAGTCCTCAATCCTCAATCTTCAATCCTCAGTCCCCAATCCTCAATCTTCAACCCTCAATGCTCAATCCTCAATCCTCGATCCTCAGTCCTCAATCCTCAATCCTCAATCCTCAATGTTCAATCCGCAATACCCAATCCTCAATCTTCAATCCTCAATCCTCAATCCTCAATCCTCAATCCTCAGTCCTCAAACCTTAATCCTGAATCCTCAATCCTGAATCCTCAATCTTCAGCCCTCAGTCCTCAACAATCAGTTGACAATCCCCAATCCTCAATGGAATATCGTCAATTCACAGTTTTCAATACTCAATACTCAATCTGCAATCTTCAAATCTCTATCCACAAACATCAATTCTCATCTCTCAACACTCAACACTCCGTCCCCAATCCTCAATCTTCAATCCTCAATCCTCAATCCTCAATCCTCAATCCTCAATTTTCAATCCTCAATACTCAATCTTCAATCATCAATACTCAATCTTCAATCCGCAATCCTCAATCTTCAATCCTCAATCCTCAATTCTCAGTCCTCAATACTCAATCCTCAATTGTCAATCCTCAATCCCCAATCCTCAATCTTCAATCCTCGATCCTCAATGCTCAATCCTCAATCCTCAACCTTCAATTCTCAATACTCAATCTTCAATCCTCAATCCTCAATCATCAATCCTCAATGCTCAATCCTCAATCCTCAATCTTCAACCCTCAATCTTCAATCCTCAATACTCAATCTGCAATCCTCAATCCTCAATCCTCAATCCTCAATCCTCAATCCTCATTCTTCAATCCTCAGTGCCCAGTCCTCAATCTTCAATCCTCAATCCTCAATCCTCGATTCTCATTCCTCAATCCTCAATCGTCAATCCTCAATCCTCAATCCTCAACCCTCAATCCTCAATGTTGAATCCTCAATACCCAATCCTCAGTCTTCAATCCTCAATCCTCAATCCTCAATCCTCAATCCTCAATCTTCAATCGTCAATCCTCATTCCTCAATTCTCAATCCTCAATCCTCAATCCTCTGACCTCAAAGATCAATACTCAACCCTCAGTCCTCGTCCTCAATCCACAACCCTCAATCCTCAATCCTCAATCCTCAGTCCTAAATCCTCAATCCTCAATCCTCAAACCTCAATCCTCAACCGTCAGTCCCCGTCCTCAATCCTCAAACATGAATCCTCAATCCTCAACCTTCAATCATCAATACTCAATCTTCAATCTTCAATTATCAATCCTCAATCTTCAATCCTCAATACTCAATCTTCAATAATCAATCCTCAATACTCAATCCTCAATACTCAATCCTCAATCGTCAATACTCAATCCCCAATCCTCAATCTTCAATCCTCAATCCTCAATCCTCAATCCTCGATCATCAATCCTCAATCCTCAATCCTCAATCTTCAGCCATAAGTCCTCAACAATCAATTGTCAATCCTCAATCCTCAATAGAATATCCTCAATTCACAGCTTGCAATACTCAATCCCCATTCTTCAATCTTCAAATCTCAATCCCCTAACGTCAATTCTCATCACGCATCCCTCAACACTCAGTCCTCAATCTTCAATCCTCAATCCTCAATCCTCAATCTTCAATCCTCAATACTCAATCCTCAATCCTCAATCATCAATCCTCAATGCTCAATCCTCAATCCTCAATCCTCAACCCTCAATCTTCAATCCTCAATACTCAATCTGCAATCCTCAATCCTCAATCCTCAATCCTCAATCCTCATTCTTCAATCCTCAGTGCCCAGTCCTCAATCTTCAATCCTCAATCCTCAATCCTCGATTCTCATTCCTCAATCCTCAATCGTCAATCCTGAATCCTCAATCCTCAACCCTCAATCCTCAATGTTGAATCCTCAATACCCAATCCTCAGTCTTCAATCCTCAATCCTCAATCCTCAATCCTCAATCCTCAATCTTCAATCCTCAATCCTCAATCCTCAATTCTCAATCCTCAATCCTCAATCCTCAGACCTCAAACATCGATACTCAACCCTCAGTCCTCGTCCTCAATCCACAAACCTCAATCCTCAATTCTCAGTCCTAAATCCTCAATCCTCAATCCTCAAACCTCAATCCTCAATCTTCAATCCTCAATACTCAAACTGCAATCCTCAATCCTCAATACTGAATCCTCAATCATCATTCTTCAATCCTCAATACCCAATCCACAATCTTCAATCCTCAATCCTCAACCCTCAATTCTCAATACCCAGTCCTCAATCCTCAGACCTCAAACAGCAATACTCAACCCTCAGTCCTCGTCCTCAATCCACAACCATCGATACCCAATCCTCAATCGTCAATCTTCAATCCTCAATCCTCAATCCTCAATCCTCAATCTTCAATCCTCAATACTCAAACTGCAATCCTCAATCCTCAGTCCTCACTCCTCAATCCTCATTCTTCAATCCTCAATACCGAATCCTCAATCTTCAATCCTCAATCCTCAATCCTCAATTCTCAATCCTCAATCCTCAATCCTCAGACTTCAAACACCAATACTCAACCCTCAGTCCTCGTCCTCAATCCACAACCCTCAATCCTCAATCCTCAATCCTCAATCCTCAACCCTCAATCCCCAATGCTAAATCCTCAATACCCAATCCTCAGTCTTCAATCCTCAATACTGAACATTCAATCCTCAATCCTCAATCCTCAGTCCTCAATCCTCAATCCTCATTCTTCAATCCTCAGTGCCCAGTCCTCAATCTTCAATCCTCAATCCTCAATCCTCGATTCTGATTCCTCAATCCTCATTCGTCAATCCTCAATCCTCAATCCTCAACCCTCAATCCTCAATGTTGAATCCTCAATACCCAATCCTCAGTCTTCAATCCTCAATCCTCAACCCTCAATCCTCAATCCTCAATCTTCAATCGTCAATCCTCAATCCTCAATTCTCAATCCTCAATCCTCAATCCTCTGACCTCAAAAATCAATACTCAACCCTCAGTCCTCGTCCTCAATCCACAACCCTCAATCCTGAATCCTCAATCCTCAGTCCTAAATCCTCAATCCTCAATCCTTAAACCTCAATCCTCAACCGTCAGTCCCCGTCCTCAATCCTCAAACATGAATCCTCAATCCTCAACCTTCAATCATCAATACTCAATCTTCAATCTTCAATTATCAATCCTCAATCTTCAATCCTCAATACTCAATCTTCAATAATCAATCCTCAATACTCAATCCTCAATACTCAATCCTCAATCGTCAATACTCAATCCGCAATCCTCAATCTTCAATCCTCAATCCTCAATCCTCAATCCTCAATCCTCAATCCTCAATCTTCAATCCTCAATACTTAATCTTCATTCCTCAATCCTCAATCCTCAATCCTCAATCCTCAATCCTCGATCCTCAATCCTCAATCCTCAATCCTCAATCTTCAATCCTCAATACTCAATATTCAATACTCAATTCTCAATCCTCAATCCTCAATCCTCATTCTTCAATCCTCAATACCCGATCCACAATCTTCAATCCTCAATCCTCAACCCTCAATTCTCAATACTCAATCCTCAATCCTCAGACCTCAAACAGCAATACTCAATCCTCAGTCCTCGTCCTCAAACCACAACCATCAATACCCAATCCTCAATCTTCAATCATCGATATTCAATCTTCAGTCCACAATCCTCAATCCTCAATCCTCAATCCTCAATCTTCAATCCCCAATACTCAATCTTCATTCCTCAATCCTCAATCCTCAATCCTCAGTCCTCAAACCTCAATCCTCAATCCTCAATCCTCAATCCTCAATCTTCAATCCTCAATCCTCAATCCTCAATTCTCAATCCTCAATCCTCAATCCTCAATCCTCAATCTTCAATCCTCAATACTCAAACTGCAATCCTCAATCCTCAGTCATCACTCCTCAATCCTCATTCTTCAATCCTCAATACCGAATCCTCAATCTTCAATCCTCAATCCTCAATCCTCAATTCTCAATCCTCAATCCTCAATCCTCAGACTTCAAACACCAATACTCAACCCTCAGTCCTCGTCCTCAATCCACAACCCTCAATCCTCAATCCTCAATCCTCAATCCTCAACCCTCAATCCCCAATGCTAAGTCCTCAATACCCAATCCTCAGTCTTCAATCCTCAATACTGAACATTCAATCCTCAATCCACAATCCTCAGTCCTCAATCCTCAATCCTCAATCTTCAATCATCAGTCCCCAATCCTCAATCTTCAACCCTCAATCCTCAATCCTCAATCGTCGATCCTCAATCCTCAGTCCTCAAACCTTAATCCTGAATCCTCAATCCTGAATCCTCAATCTTCAGCCCTCAGTCCTCAACAATCAGTTGTCAATCCCCAATCCTCAATGGAATATCGTCAATTCACAGTTTTCAATACTCAATACTCAATCTGCAATCTTCAAATCTCTATCCACAAACATCAATTCTCATCTCTCAACACTCAACACTCCGTCCCCAATCCTCAATCTTCAATCCTCAATCCTCAATCCTCAATCCTCAATCCTCAATTTTCAATCCTCAATACTCAATCTTCAATCATCAATACTCAATCTTCAATCCGCAATCCTCAATCTTCAATCCTCAATCCTCAATTCTCAGTCCTCAATACTCAATCCTCAATTGTCAATCCTCAATCCCCAATCCTCAATCTTCAATCCTCGATCCTCAATGCTCAATCCTCAATCCTCAACCTTCAATTCTCAATACTCAATCTTCAATCCTCAATCCTCAATCATCAATCCTCAATGCTCAATCCTCAATCCTCAATCTTCAACCCTCAATCTTCAATCCTCAATACTCAATCTGCAATCCTCAATCCTCAATCCTCAATCCTCAATCCTCAATCCTCATTCTTCAATCCTCAGTGCCCAGTCCTCAATCTTCAATCCTCAATCCTCAATCCTCGATTCTCATTCCTCAATCCTCAATCGTCAATCCTCAATCCTCAATCCTCAATACTCAATCCTCAATCGTCAATACTCAATCCCCAATCCTCAATCTTCAATCCTCAATCCTCAATCCTCAATCCTCGATCCTCAATCCTCAATCCTCAATCCTCAATCTTCAATCCTCAATACTCAGTATTCAAAACTCAATCCTCAATCCTCAATCCTCAATCCTCATTCTTCAATCCTCAAAACCCAATCCACAATCTTCAATCCTCAATCCTCAACCCTCAATTCTCAATACTCAATCCTCAATCCTCAGACCTCAAACAGCAATACTCAACCCTCAGTCCTCGTCCTCAATCCACAACCATCAATACCCAATCCTCAATCTTCAATCATCGATATTCAATCTTCAGTCCTCAATCCTCAATCCTCAATTCTCAATCCTCAATCTTCAATCCCCAATACTCAATCTTCATTCCTCAATCCTCAATCCTCAATCCTCAGTCCTCAAACCTCAATCCTCAATCCTCAATCCTCAATCCTCAATCTTCAATCCTCAATCCTCAATCCTCAATTCTCAATCCTCAATCCTCAATCCTCAATCCTCAATCCTCAATCCTCAATCTTCAATCCTCAATACTCAAACTGCAATCCTCAATCCTCAGTCCTCACTCCTCAATCCTCATTCTTCAATCCTCAATACCGAATCCTCAATCTTCAATCCTCAATCCTCAATCCTCAATTCTCAATCCTCAATCCTCAATCCTCAGACTTCAAACACCAATACTCAACCCTCAGTCCTCGTCCTCAATCCACAACCCTCAATCCTCAATCCTCAATCCTCAATCCTCAACCCTCAATCCCCAATGCTAAATCCTCAATACCCAATCCTCAGTCTTCAATCCTCAATACTGAACATTCAATCCTCAATCCTCAATCCTCAGTCCTCAATCCTCAATCCTCAATCTTCAATCATCAGTCCCCAATCCTCAATCTTCAACCCTCAATCCTCAATCCTCAATCCTCGATCCTCAGTCCTCAATCCTCAATCCTCAATCCTCAATGTTCAATCCGCAATACCCAATCCTCAATCTTCAATCCTCAATCCTCAATCCTCAATCCTCAATCCTCAATCCTCAGCCCTCAAACCTTAATCCTGAATCCTCAATCCTGAATCCTCAATCTTCAGCCCTCAGTCCTCAACAATCAGTTGTCAATCCCCAATCCTCAATGGAATATCATCAATTCACAGTTTTCAATACTCAATACTCAATCTGCAATCTTCAAATCTCTATCCACAAACATCAATTCTCATCTCTCAACACTCGACACTCCGGCCCCAATCCTCAATCTTCAATCCTCAATCCTCAATCCTCAATCCTCAATCCTCAATTCTCAATCCTCAATCCTCAATCCTCAGACCTCAAACATCAATACTCAACCCTCAGTCCTCGTCCTCAATCCACAAACCTCAATCCTCAATCCTCAGTCCTAAATCCTCAATCCTCAATCCTCAAACCTCAATCCTCAATCTTCAATCCTCAATACTCAAACTGCAATCCTCAATCCTCAATCCTCAATCCTCAATCCTCATTCTTCAATCCTCAATACCCAATCCACAATCTTCAATCCTCAATCCTCAACCCTCAATTCTCAATACCCAGTCCTCAATCCTCAGACCTCAAACCGCAATACTCAACCCTCAGTCCTCGTCCTCAATCCACAACCATCGATACCCAATCCTCAATCCTCAATCTTCAATCCTCAATCCTCAATCCTCAATCCTCAATCTTCAATCCTCAATACTCAAACTGCAATCCTCAATCCTCAGTCCTCACTCCTCAATCCTCATTCTTCAATCCTCAATACCGAATCCTCAATCTTCAATCCTCAATCCTCAATCCTCAATTCTCAATCCTCAATCCTCAATCCTCAGACTTCAAACACCAATACTTAACCCTCAGTCCTCGTCCTCAATCCACAACCCTCAATCCTCAATCCTCAATCCTCAATCCTCAACCCTCAATCCCCAATGCTAAATCCTCAATACCCAATCCTCAGTCTTCAATCCTCAATCCTCAATCCTCAATCCTCAATCCTCAATCCTCAATTCACAGTCCTCAATCCTCAATCTTCGATCCTCAATACTCAATCTTCAATCTTCAATCCTCAATCCTCAATCATCAATACTCAATCCACAATCCTCAATGTTCAATCCTCAATACCCAATCCTCAATCTTCAATCCTCAATCCTCAATGCTCAATCCTCAATCCTCGATCCTCAATCCTCAGTCCTCAAACCTCAATCCTGAATCCTCAATCCTCTATCTTCAATCCTCATTACTCAATCTTCAATCCTCAATCCTCAGTCCTCACTCCTCAATCCTCATTCTTCAGTCCTCAATACCGAATCCTCAATCTTCAATCCTCAATCCTCAATGCTCAATCCTCAATACCCAATCCTCAGTCTTCAATCCTCAATCCTCAATCCTCAGTCCTCTATCTTCAATCCTCATTACTCAATCTTCAATCCTCAATCCTCAATCCTCGGTCCTTAATCCTCAATCTTCAATCATTAATATTCAATCTTCAATCCTCAATCCTCAATCCTCAATCCTCAACCCTCAGTCCTCAATGCTCAATCCTCAATTCCCAATCCTCAGTCTTCAATCCTCAATCCTCAATCCTCAATCCTCAATCCTCTATCTTCAATCCTCATTACTCAATCTTCAATCCTCAATCCTCAATCCTCGGTCCTTAATCCTCAATCGTCAATCTCCAATCCTGAATACTCAATCTTCAATCCTCAATACTCAATATTCAATCCTCAATCCTCAGTCCTCAAACCTCAATTCTGAATCCTCAAATCTCAATTCTGAATCCTCAATCCTGAACCCTCAATCTTCAGCTCTCAGTCCTCAACAATCAGTTGTCAATCCTCAATCCTCAATAGAATATACTCAACTCACAGTTTTCAATACTCAATACTCAATCTGCAATCTTCAAATCCATATCCACAAACATCAATTCTCATCACTCAACACTCAACACTCCGTCCCCAATCCTCAATCTTCAATCCTCAATCCTCAATCCTCAATCCTCAATCCTCAATTTTCAATCCTCAATCCTCAATCCTCAGTCCTCAATCCTCAATCCTCAATCTTCAATCCTCAGTCCCCAATCCTCAATCTTCAACCCTCAATCCTCAATCCTCAATCCTCGATCCTCAATCCTCAGTCCTCAAACCTCAATCCTGAATCCTCAATCCTCTATCTTCAATCCTCATTACTCAATCTTCAATCCTCAATCCTCAGTCCTCACTCCTCAATCCTCATTCTTCAGTCCTCAATACCGAATCCTCAATCTTCAATCCTCAATCCTCAATGCTCAATCCTCAATACCCAATCCTCAGTCTTCAATCCTCAATCCTCAATCCTCAGTCCTCTATCTTCAATCCTCATTACTCAATCTTCAATCCTCAATCCTCAATCCTCGGTCCTTAATCCTCAATCTTCAATCATTAATATTCAATCTTCAATCCTCAATCCTCAATCCTCAATCCTCAACCCTCAGTCCTCAATGCTCAATCCTCAATTCCCAATCCTCAGTCTTCAATCCTCAATCCTCAATCCTCAATCCTCAATCCTCTATCTTCAATCCTCATTACTCAATCTTCAATCCTCAATCCTCAATCCTCGGTCCTTAATCCTCAATCGTCAATCTCCAATCCTGAATACTCAATCTTCAATCCTCAATACCCAATATTCAATCCTCAATCCTCAGTCCTCAAACCTCAATTCTGAATCCTCAAATCTCAATTCTGAATCCTCAATCCTGAACCCTCAATCTTCAGCTCTCAGTCCTCAACAATCAGTTGTCAATCCTCAATCCTCAATAGAATATACTCAACTCACAGTTTTCAATACTCAATACTCAATCTGCAATCTTCAAATCCATATCCACAAACATCAATTCTCATCACTCAACACTCAACACTCCGTCCCCAATCCTCAATCTTCAATCCTCAATCCTCAATCCTCAATCCTCAATCCTCAATTTTCAATCCTCAATCCTCAATCCTCAGTCCTCAATCCTCAATCCTCAATCTTCAATCCTCAGTCCCCAATCCTCAATCTTCAACCCTCAATCCTCAATCCTCAATCCTCGATCCTCAGTCCTCAATCCACAATCCTCAATCCTCAATGTTCAATCCGCAATACCCAATCCTCAATCCACAACCCTCAATCCTCAATCCTCAATCCTCAGTCCTAAATCCTCAATCCTCAATCCTCAAACCTCAATCCTCAACCGTCAGTCCCCGTCCTCAATCCTCAAACGTGAATCCTCAATCCTCAACCTTCAATCATCAATACTCAATCTTCAACCTTCAATTATCAATCCTCAATCTTCAATCCTCAATACTCAATATTCAATACTCAATCCTCAATCCTCAATCCTCAATCCTCATTCTTCAATCCTCAATACCCAATCCACAATCTTCAATCCTCAATCTTCAACCCTCAATTCTCAATACTCAATCCTCAATCCTCAGACCTCAAACAGCAATACTCAACCCTCAGTCCTCGTCCTCAATCCACAACCATCAATACCCAATCCTCAATCTTCAATCATCGATATTCAATCTTCAGTCCTCAATCCTCAATCCTCAATCCTCAATCCTCAATCTTCAATCCCCAATACTCAATCTTCATTCCTCAATCCTCAATCCTCAATCCTCAGTCCTCAAACCTCAATCCTCAATCCTCAATCCTCAATCCTCAATCTTCAATCCTCAATCCTCAATCCTCAATTCTCAATCCTCAATCCTCAATCCTCAATCCTCAATCCTCAATCCTCAATCTTCAATCCTCAATACTCAAACTGCAATCCTCAATCCTCAGTCCTCACTCCTCAATCCTCATTCTTCAATCCTCAATACCGAATCCTCAATCTTCAATCCTCAATCCTCAATCCTCAATTCTCAATCCTCAATCCTCAATCCTCAGACTTCAAACACCAATACTCAACCCTCAGTCCTCGTCCTCAATCCACAACCCTCAATCCTCAATCCTCAATCCTCAATCCTCAACCCTCAATCCCCAATGCTAAATCCTCAATACCCAATCCTCAGTCTTCAATCCTCAATACTGAACATTCAATCCTCAATCCTCAATCCTCAGTCCTCAATCCTCAATCCTCATTCTTCAATCCTCAGTGCCCAGTCCTCAATCTTCAATCCTCAATCCTCAATCCTCGATTCTCATTCCTCAATCCTCATTCGCCAATCCTCAATCCTCAATCCTCAACCCTCAATCCTCAATGTTGAATCCTCAATACCCAATCCTCAGTCTTCAATCCTCAATCCTCAATCCTCAATCCTCAATCCTCAATCTTCAATCGTCAATACTCAATCCCCAATCCTCAATCTTCAATCCTCAATCCTCAATCCTCAATCCTCAATCCTCAATCCTCAATCTTCAATCCTCAATACTCAATCTTCATTCCTCAATCCTCAATCCTCAATCCTCAATCCTCAATCCTCGATCCTCAATCCTCAATCCTCAATCCTCAATCTTCAATCCTCAATACTCAATATTCAATACTCAATTCTCAATCCTCAATCCTCAATCCTCATTCTTCAATCCTCAATACCCGATCCACAATCTTCAATCCTCAATCCTCAACCCTCAATTCTCAATACTCAACCCTCAATCCTCAGACCTCAAACAGCAATACTCAATCCTCAGTCCTCGTCCTCAATCCACAACCATCAATACCCAATCCTCAATCTCCAATCATCGATATTCAATCTTCAGTCCTCAATCCTCAATCCTCAATCCTCAATCCTCAATCTTCAATCCCCAATACTCAATCTTCATTCCTCAATCCTCAATCCTCAATCCTCAGTCCTCAAACCTCAATCCTCAATCCTCAATCCTCAATCCTCAATCTTCAATCCTCAATCCTCAATCCTCAATTCTCAATCCTCAATCCTCAATCCTCAATCCTCAATCTTCAATCCTCAATACTCAAACTGCAATCCTCAATCCTCAGTCCTCACTCCTCAATCCTCATTCTTCAATCCTCAATACCGACTCCTCAATCTTCAATCCTCAATCCTCAATCCTCAAATCTCAATCCTCAATCCTCAATCCTCAGACTACAAACACCAATACTCAACCCTCAGTCCTCGTCCTCAATCCACAACCCTCAATCCTCAATCCTCAATCCTCAATCCTCAACCCTCAATCCCCAATGCTAAATCCTCAATACCCAATCCTCAGTCTTCAATCCTCAATACTGAACATTCAATCCTCAATCCACAATCCTCAGTCCTCAATCCTCAATCCTCAATCTTCAATCATCAGTCCCCAATCCTCAATCTTCAACCCTCAATCCTCAATCCTCAATCCTCGATCCTCAGTCCTCAATCCTCAATCCTCAATCCTCAATGTTCAATCCGCAATACCCAATCCTCAATCTTCAATCCTCAATCCTCAATCCTCAATCCTCAATCCTCAATCCTCAGTCCTCAAACCTTAATCCTGAATCCTCAATCCTGAATACTCAATCTTCAGCCCTCGGTCCTCAACAATCAGTTGTCAATCCCCAATCCTCAATGGAATATCATCAATTCACAGTTTTCAATACCCAATACTCAATCTGCAATCTTCAAATCTCTATCCACAAACATCAATTCTCATCTCTCAACACTCAACACTCCGTCCCCAATCCTCAATCTTCAATCCTCAACCCTCAATCCTCAATCCTCAATCCTCAATCCTCAATCTTCAGCCATAAGTCCTCAACAATCAATTGTCAATCCTCAATCCTCAATAGAATATCCTCAATTCACAGCTTTCAATACTCAATCCCCATTCTTCAATCTTCAAATCTCAATACCCTAACGTCAATTCTCATCACGCATCCCTCAACACTCAGTCCTCAATCTTCAATCCTCAATCCTCAATCCTCAATCTTCAATCCTCAATACTCAATCCTCAATCCTCAATCATCAATCCTCAATGCTCAATCCTCAATCCTCAATCCTCAACCCTCAATCTTCAATCCTCAATACTCAATCTGCAATCCTCAATCCTCAATCCTCAATCCTCAATCCTCATTCTTCAATCCTCAGTGCCCAGTCCTCAATCTTCAATCCTCAATCCTCAATCCTCGATTCTCATTCCTCAATCCTCAATCGTCAATCCTCAATCCTCAACCCTCAACCCTCAATCCTCAATGTTGAATCCTCAATACCCAATCCTCAGTCTTCAATCCTCAATCCTCAATCCTCAATCCTCAATCCTCAATCCTCAATCTTCAATCCTCAATCCTCAATCCTCAATTCTCAATCCTCAATCCTCAATCCTCAGACATCAAACATCAATACTCAACCCTCAGTCCTCGTCCTCAATCCACAAACCTCAATCCTCACTCCTCAGTCCTAAATCCTCAATCCTCAATCCTCAATTTTCAATCCTCAATCCTCAATCCTCAGTCCTCAATCCTCAATCCTCAATCTTCAATCCTCAGTCCCCAATCCTCAATCTTCAACCCTCAATCCTCAATCCTCAATCCTCGATCCTCAGTCCTCAATCCTCAATCCTCAATCCTCAATGTTCAATCCGCAATACCCAATCCTCAATCTTCAATCCTCAATCCTCAATCCTCAATCCTCAATCCTCAATCCTCAGTCCTCAAACCTTAATCTTGAATCCTCAATCCTGAATCCTCAATCTTCAGCCCTCAGTCCTCAACAATCAGTTGTCAATCCCCAATCCTCAATGGAATATCGTCAATTCACAGTTTTCAATACTCAATACTCAATCTGCAATCTTCAAATCTCTATCCACAAACATCAATTCTCATCTCTCAACACTCAACACTCCGTCCCCAATCCTCAATCTTCCATCCTCAATCCTCAATCCTCAATCCTCAATCCTCAATCCTCAATCTTCAGCCATAAGTCCTCAACAATCAATTGTCAATCCTCAATCCTCAATAGAATATCCTCAATTCACAGCTTTCAGTACTCAATCCCCATTCTTCAATCTTCAAATCTCAATCCACTACCATCAATTCGCATCACGCATCCCTCAACACTCAGTCCTCAATCTTCAATCCTCAATCCTCAATCCTCAATCTTCAATCCTCAATACTCAATCTTCAATCCTCAATCCTCAATTCTCAATCCTCAATGCTCAATACTCAATCGTCAATCCTCAATCCTCAATCCTCAATTCTCAATCCTCAATCCTCAATCCTCAGACTTCAAACACCAATACTCAACCCTCAGTCCTCGTCCTCAATCCACAACCCTCAATCCTCAATCCTCAATCCTCAATCCTCAACCCTCAATCCCCAATGCTAAATCCTCAATACCCAATCCTCAGTCTTCAATCCTCAATACTGAACATTCAATCCTCAATCCACAATCCTCAGTCCTCAATCCTCAATCCTCAATCTTCAATCATCAGTCCCCAATCCTCAATCTTCAACCCTCAATCCTCAATCCTCAATCGTCGATCCTCAATCCTCAGTCCTCAAACCTTAATCCTGAATCCTCAATCCTGAATCCTCAATCTTCAGCCCTCAGTCCTCAACAATCAGTTGTCAATCCCCAATCCTCAATGGAATATCGTCAATTCACAGTTTTCAATACTCAATACTCAATCTGCAATCTTCAAATCTCTATCCACAAACATCAATTCTCATCTCTCAACACTCAACACTCCGTCCCCAATCCTCAATCTTCAATCCTCAATCCTCAATCCTCAATCCTCAATCCTCAATTTTCAATCCTCAATACTCAATCTTCAATCATCAATACTCAATCTTCAATCCGCAATCCTCAATCTTCAATCCTCAATCCTCAATTCTCAGTCCTCAATACTCAATCCTCAATTGTCAATCCTCAATCCCCAATCCTCAATCTTCAATCCTCGATCCTCAATCCTCAATCCTCAATCCTCAACCTTCAATTCTCAATACTCAACCTTCAATCCTCAATCCTCAATCATCAATCCTCAATGCTCAATCCTCAATCCTCAATCCTCAACACTCAATCTTCAATCCTCAATTCTCAATCTTCAATCCTCAATACTGAACCTTCAATCCTCAATCCTCAATCCTCAATCCTCAATCCTCAATCCTCAATCCTCAATCTTCAATCCTCAATACTCAAACTGCAATCCTCAATCCTCAGTCCTCACTCCTCAATCCTCATTCTTCAATCCTCAATACCGAATCCTCAATCTTCAATCCTCAATCCTCAATCCTCAATTCTCAATCCTCAATCCTCAATCCTCAGACTTCAAACACCAATACTCAACCCTCAGTCCTCGTCCTCAATCCACAACCCTCAATCCTCAATCCTCAATCCTCAATCCTCAACCCTCAATCCCCAATGCTAAATCCTCAATACCCAATCCTCAGTCTTCAATCCTCAATACTGAACATTCAATCCTGAATCCTCAATCCTCGATTCTCATTCCTCAATCCTCATTCGTCAATCCTCAATCCTCAATCCTCAACCCTCAATCCTCAATGTTGAATCCTCAAAACCCAATCCTCAGTCTTCAATCCTCAATCCTCAATCCTCAATCCTCAATCCTCAATCTTCAATCGTCAATCCTCAATCCTCAATTCTCAATCCTCAATCCTCAATCCTCTGACCTCAAAAATCAATACTCAACCCTCAGTCCTCGTCCTCAATCCACAACCCTCAATCCTGAATCCTCAATCCTCAGTCCTAAATCCTCAATCCTCAATCCTCAAACCTCAATCCTCAACCGTCAGTCCCCGTCCTCAATCCTCAAACATGAATCCTCAATCCTCAACCTTCAATCATCAATACTCTATCTTCAATCTTCAATTATCAATCCTCAATCTTCAATCCTCAATACTCAATCTTCAATAATCAATCCTCAATACTCAATCCTCAATACTCAATCCTCAATCGTCAATACTCAATCCCCAATCCTCAATCTTCAATCCTCAATCCTCAATCCTCAATCCTCAATCCTCAATCCTCAATCTTCAATCCTCAATACTCAATCTTCATTCCTCAATCCTCAATCCTCAATCCTCAATCCTCAATCCTCGATCCTCAATCCTCAATCCTCAATCCTCAATCTTCAATCCTCAATACTCAATATTCAATACTCAATTCTCAATCCTCAATCCTCAATCCTCATTCTTCAATCCTCAATACCCGATCCACAATCTTCAATCCTCAATCCTCAACCCTCAATTCTCAATACTCAATCCTCAATCCTCAGACCTCAAACAGCAATACTCAATCCTCAGTCCTCGTCCTCAATCCACAACCATCAATACCCAATCCTCAATCTTCAATCATCGATATTCAATCTTCAGTCCACAATCCTCAATCCTCAATCCTCAATCCTCAATCTTCAATCCCCAATACTCAATCTTCATTCCTCAATCCTCAATCCTCAATCCTCAGTCCTCAAACCTCAATCCTCAATCCTCAATCCTCAATCCTCAATCTTCAATCCTCAATCCTCAATCCTCAATTCTCAATCCTCAATCCTCAATCCTCAATCCTCAATCTTCAATCCTCAATACTCAAACTGCAATCCTCAATCCTCAGTCATCACTCCTCAATCCTCATTCTTCAATCCTCAATACCGAATCCTCAATCTTCAATCCTCAATCCTCAATCCTCAATTCTCAATCCTCAATCCTCAATCCTCAGACTTCAAACACCAATACTCAACCCTCAGTCCTCGTCCTCAATCCACAACCCTCAATCCTCAATCCTAAATCCTCAATCCTCAACCCTCAATCCCCAATGCTAAATCCTCAATACCCAATCCTCAGTCTTCAATCCTCAATACTGAACATTCAATCCTCAATCCACAATCCTCAGTCCTCAATCCTCAATCCTCAATCTTCAATCATCAGTCCCCAATCCTCAATCTTCAACCCTCAATCCTCAATCCTCAATCGTCGATCCTCAATCCTCAGTCCTCAAACCTTAATCCTGAATCCTCAATCCTGAATCCTCAATCTTCAGCCCTCAGTCCTCAACAATCAGTTGTCAATCCCCAATCCTCAATGGAATATCGTCAATTCACAGTTTTCAATACTCAATACTCAATCTGCAATCTTCAAATCTCTATCCACAATCATCAATTCTCATCTCTGAACACTCAACACTCCGTCCCCAATCCTCAATCTTCAATCCTCAATCCTCAATCCTCAATCCTCAATCCTCAATTTTCAATCCTCAATACTCAATCTTCAATCATCAATACTCAATCTTCAATCCGCAATCCTCAATCTTCAATCCTCAATCCTCAATTCTCAGTCCTCAATACTCAATCCTCAATTGTCAATCCTCAATCCCCAATCCTCAATCTTCAATCCTCGATCCTCAATCCTCAATCCTCAATCCTCAACCTTCAATTCTCAATACTCAATCTTCAATCCTCAATCCTCAATCATCAATCCTCAATGCTCAATCCTCAATCCTCAATCCTCAACCCTCAATCTTCAATCCTCAATACTCAATCTGCAATCCTCAATCCTCAATCCTCAATCCTCAATCCTCAATCCTCATTCTTCAATCCTCAGTGCCCAGTCCTCAATCTTCAATCCTCAATCCTCAATCCTCGATTCTCATTCCTCAATCCTCAATCGTCAATCCTCAATCCTCAATCCTCAACCCTCAATCCTCAATGTTGAATCCTCAATACCCAATCCTCAGTCTTCAATCCTCAATCCTCAATCCTCAATCCTCAATCCTCAATCTTCAATAGTCAATCCTCATTCCTCAATTCTCAATCCTCAATCCTCAATCCTCTGACCTCAAAGATCAATACTCAACCCTCAGTCCTCGTCCTCAATCCACAACCCTCAATCCTCAATCCTCAATCCTCAGTCCTAAATCCTCAATCCTCAATCCTCAAACCTCAATCCTCAACCGTCAGTCCCCGTCCTCAATCCTCAAACATGAATCCTCAATCCTCAACCTTCAATCATCAATACTCAATCTTCAATCTTCAATTATCAATCCTCAATCTTCAATCCTCAATACTCAATCTTCAATAATCAATCCTCAATACTCAATCCTCAATACTCAATCCTCAATCGTCAATACTCAATCCCCAATCCTCAATCTTCAATCCTCAATCCTCAATCCTCAATCCTCGATCCTCAATCCTCAATCCTCAATCCTCAATCTTCAATCCTCAATACTCAGTATTCAAAACTCAATCCTCAATCCTCAATCCTCAATCCTCATTCTTCAATCCTCAATACCCAATCCACAATCTTCAATCCTCAATCCTCAACCCTCAATTCTCAATACTCAGTCCTCAATCCTCAGACCTCAAACAGCAATACTCAACCCTCAGTCCTCGTCCTCAATCCACAACCATCAATACCCAATCCTCAATCTTCAATCATCGATATTCAATCTTCAGTCCTCAATCCTCAATCCTCAATTCTCAATCCTCAATCTTCAATCCCCAATACTCAATCTTCATTCCTCAATCCTCAATCCTCAATCCTCAGTCCTCAAACCTCAATCCTCAATCCTCAATCCTCAATCCTCAATCCTCAATCCTCAATCCTCAATCTTCAGCCATAAGTCCTCAACAATCAATTGTCAATCCTCAATCCTCAATAGAATATCCTCAATTCACAGCTTTCAATACTCAATCCCCATTCTTCAATCTTCAAATCTCAATCCCCTAACGTCAATTCTCATCACGCATCCCTCAACACTCAGTCCTCAATCTTCAATCCTCAATCCTCAATCCTCAATCTTCAATCCTCAATACTCAATCCTCAATCCTCAATCATCAATCCTCAATGCTCAATCCTCAATCCTCAATCCTCAACCCTCAATCTTCAATCCTCAATACTCAATCTGCAATCCTCAATCCTCAATCCTCAATCCTCAATCCTCATTCTTCAATCCTCAGTGCCCAGTCCTCAATCTTCAATCCTCAATCCTCAATCCTCGATTCTCATTCCTCAATCCTCAATCGTCAATCCTCAATCCTCAATCCTCAACCCTCAATCCTCAATGTTGAATCCTCAATACCCAATCCTCAGTCTTCAATCCTCAATCCTCAATCCTCAATCCTCAATCCTCAATCTTCAATCCTCAATCCTCAATCCTCAATTCTCAATCCTCAATCCTCAATCCTCAGACCTCAAACATCAATACTCAACCCTCAGTCCTCGTCCTCAATCCACAAACCTCAATCCTCAATCCTCAGTCCTAAATCCTCAATCCTCAATCCTCAAACCTCAATCCTCAATCTTCAATCCTCAATACTCAAACTGCAATCCTCAATCCTCAATCCTCAATCCTCAATCCTCATTCTTCAATCCTCAATACCCAATCCACAATCTTCAATCCTCAATCCTCAACCCTCAATTCTCAATACCCAGTCCTCAATCCTCAGACCTCAAACAGCAATACTCAACCCTCAGTCCTCGTCCTCAATCCACAACCATCGATACCCAATCCTCAATCCTCAATCTTCAATCCTCAATCCTCAATCCTCAATCCTCAATCTTCAATCCTCAATACTCAAACTGCAATCCTCAATCCTCAGTCCTCACTCCTCAATCCTCATTCTTCAATCCTCAATACCGAATCCTCAATCTTCAATCCTCAATCCTCAATCCTCAATTCTCAATCCTCAATCCTCAATCCTCAGACTTCAAACACCAATACTTAACCCTCAGTCCTCGTCCTCAATCCACAACCCTCAATCCTCAATCCTCAATCCTCAATCCTCAACCCTCAATCCTCAGACTTCAAACACCAATACTTAACCCTCAGTCCTCGTCCTCAATCCACAACCCTCAATCCTCAATCCTCAATCCTCAATCCTCAACCCTCAATCCCCAATGCTAAATCCTCAATACCCAATCCTCAGTCTTCAATCCTCAATCCTCAATCCTCAATCCTCAATCCTCAATCCTCAATCCTCAATCCTCAATCCTCAATCCTCAATCCTCGATCCTCAATCCTCAATCCTCAATCCTCAATCTTCAATCCTCAATACTCAATATTCAATACTCAATTCTCAATCCTCAATCCTCAATCCTCATTCTTCAATCCTCAATACCCGATCCACAATCTTCAATCCTCAATCCTCAACCCTCAATTCTCAATACTCAATCCTCAATCCTCAGACCTCAAACAGCAATACTCAATCCTCAGTCCTCGTCCTCAATCCACAACCATCAATACCCAATCCTCAATCTTCAATCATCGATATTCAATCTTCAGTCCACAATCCTCAATCCTCAATCCTCAATCCTCAATCTTCAATCCCCAATACTCAATCTTCATTCCTCAATCCTCAATCCTCAATCCTCAGTCCTCAAACCTCAATCCTCAATCCTCAATCCTCAATCCTCAATCTTCAATCCTCAATCCTCAATCCTCAATTCTCAATCCTCAATCCTCAATCCTCAATCCTCAATCTTCAATCCTCAATACTCAAACTGCAATCCTCAATCCTCAGTCATCACTCCTCAATCCTCATTCTTCAATCCTCAATACCGAATCCTCAATCTTCAATCCTCAATCCTCAATCCTCAATTCTCAATCCTCAATCCTCAATCCTCAGACTTCAAACACCAATACTCAACCCTCAGTCCTCGTCCTCAATCCACAACCCTCAATCCTCAATCCTAAATCCTCAATCCTCAACCCTCAATCCCCAATGCTAAATCCTCAATACCCAATCCTCAGTCTTCAATCCTCAATACTGAACATTCAATCCTCAATCCACAATCCTCAGTCCTCAATCCTCAATCCTCAATCTTCAATCATCAGTCCCCAATCCTCAATCTTCAACCCTCAATCCTCAATCCTCAATCGTCGATCCTCAATCCTCAGTCCTCAAACCTTAATCCTGAATCCTCAATCCTGAATCCTCAATCTTCAGCCCTCAGTCCTCAACAATCAGTTGTCAATCCCCAATCCTCAATGGAATATCGTCAATTCACAGTTTTCAATACTCAATACTCAATCTGCAATCTTCAAATCTCTATCCACAATCATCAATTCTCATCTCTGAACACTCAACACTCCGTCCCCAATCCTCAATCTTCAATCCTCAATCCTCAATCCTCAATCCTCAATCCTCAATTTTCAATCCTCAATACTCAATCTTCAATCATCAATACTCAATCTTCAATCCGCAATCCTCAATCTTCAATCCTCAATCCTCAATTCTCAGTCCTCAATACTCAATCCTCAATTGTCAATCCTCAATCCCCAATCCTCAATCTTCAATCCTCGATCCTCAATCCTCAATCCTCAATCCTCAACCTTCAATTCTCAATACTCAATCTTCAATCCTCAATCCTCAATCATCAATCCTCAATGCTCAATCCTCAATCCTCAATCCTCAACCCTCAATCTTCAATCCTCAATACTCAATCTGCAATCCTCAATCCTCAATCCTCAATCCTCAATCCTCAATCCTCATTCTTCAATCCTCAGTGCCCAGTCCTCAATCTTCAATCCTCAATCCTCAATCCTCGATTCTCATTCCTCAATCCTCAATCGTCAATCCTCAATCCTCAATCCTCAACCCTCAATCCTCAATGTTGAATCCTCAATACCCAATCCTCAGTCTTCAATCCTCAATCCTCAATCCTCAATCCTCAATCCTCAATCTTCAATAGTCAATCCTCATTCCTCAATTCTCAATCCTCAATCCTCAATCCTCTGACCTCAAAGATCAATACTCAACCCTCAGTCCTCGTCCTCAATCCACAACCCTCAATCCTCAATCCTCAATCCTCAGTCCTAAATCCTCAATCCTCAATCCTCAAACCTCAATCCTCAACCGTCAGTCCCCGTCCTCAATCCTCAAACATGAATCCTCAATCCTCAACCTTCAATCATCAATACTCAATCTTCAATCTTCAATTATCAATCCTCAATCTTCAATCCTCAATACTCAATCTTCAATAATCAATCCTCAATACTCAATCCTCAATACTCAATCCTCAATCGTCAATACTCAATCCCCAATCCTCAATCTTCAATCCTCAATCCTCAATCCTCAATCCTCGATCCTCAATCCTCAATCCTCAATCCTCAATCTTCAATCCTCAATACTCAGTATTCAAAACTCAATCCTCAATCCTCAATCCTCAATCCTCATTCTTCAATCCTCAATACCCAATCCACAATCTTCAATCCTCAATCCTCAACCCTCAATTCTCAATACTCAGTCCTCAATCCTCAGACCTCAAACAGCAATACTCAACCCTCAGTCCTCGTCCTCAATCCACAACCATCAATACCCAATCCTCAATCTTCAATCATCGATATTCAATCTTCAGTCCTCAATCCTCAATCCTCAATTCTCAATCCTCAATCTTCAATCCCCAATACTCAATCTTCATTCCTCAATCCTCAATCCTCAATCCTCAGTCCTCAAACCTCAATCCTCAATCCTCAATCCTCAATCCTCAATCCTCAATCCTCAATCCTCAATCTTCAGCCATAAGTCCTCAACAATCAATTGTCAATCCTCAATCCTCAATAGAATATCCTCAATTCACAGCTTTCAATACTCAATCCCCATTCTTCAATCTTCAAATCTCAATCCCCTAACGTCAATTCTCATCACGCATCCCTCAACACTCAGTCCTCAATCTTCAATCCTCAATCCTCAATCCTCAATCTTCAATCCTCAATACTCAATCCTCAATCCTCAATCATCAATCCTCAATGCTCAATCCTCAATCCTCAATCCTCAACCCTCAATCTTCAATCCTCAATACTCAATCTGCAATCCTCAATCCTCAATCCTCAATCCTCAATCCTCATTCTTCAATCCTCAGTGCCCAGTCCTCAATCTTCAATCCTCAATCCTCAATCCTCGATTCTCATTCCTCAATCCTCAATCGTCAATCCTCAATCCTCAATCCTCAACCCTCAATCCTCAATGTTGAATCCTCAATACCCAATCCTCAGTCTTCAATCCTCAATCCTCAATCCTCAATCCTCAATCCTCAATCTTCAATCCTCAATCCTCAATCCTCAATTCTCAATCCTCAATCCTCAATCCTCAGACCTCAAACATCAATACTCAACCCTCAGTCCTCGTCCTCAATCCACAAACCTCAATCCTCAATCCTCAGTCCTAAATCCTCAATCCTCAATCCTCAAACCTCAATCCTCAATCTTCAATCCTCAATACTCAAACTGCAATCCTCAATCCTCAATCCTCAATCCTCAATCCTCATTCTTCAATCCTCAATACCCAATCCACAATCTTCAATCCTCAATCCTCAACCCTCAATTCTCAATACCCAGTCCTCAATCCTCAGACCTCAAACAGCAATACTCAACCCTCAGTCCTCGTCCTCAATCCACAACCATCGATACCCAATCCTCAATCCTCAATCTTCAATCCTCAATCCTCAATCCTCAATCCTCAATCTTCAATCCTCAATACTCAAACTGCAATCCTCAATCCTCAGTCCTCACTCCTCAATCCTCATTCTTCAATCCTCAATACCGAATCCTCAATCTTCAATCCTCAATCCTCAATCCTCAATTCTCAATCCTCAATCCTCAATCCTCAGACTTCAAACACCAATACTTAACCCTCAGTCCTCGTCCTCAATCCACAACCCTCAATCCTCAATCCTCAATCCTCAATCCTCAACCCTCAATCCTCAGACTTCAAACACCAATACTTAACCCTCAGTCCTCGTCCTCAATCCACAACCCTCAATCCTCAATCCTCAATCCTCAATCCTCAACCCTCAATCCCCAATGCTAAATCCTCAATACCCAATCCTCAGTCTTCAATCCTCAATACTGAACATTCAATCCTCAATCCACAATCCTCAGTCCTCAATCCTCAATCCTCAATCTTCAATCCTCAATACTCAATCTTCATTCCTCAATCCTCAATCCTCAATCCTCAATCCTCAATCCTCGATCCTCAATCCTCAATCCTCAATCCTCAATCTTCAATCCTCAATACTCAATATTCAATACTCAATTCTCAATCCTCAATCCTCAATCCTCATTCTTCAATCCTCAATACCCGATCCACAATCTTCAATCCTCAATCCTCAACCCTCAATTCTCAATACTCAACCCTCAATCCTCAGACCTAAAACAGCAATACTCAATCCTCAGTCCTCGTCCTCAATCCACAACCATCAATACCCAATCCTCAATCTCCAATCATCGATATTCAATCTTCAGTCCTCAATCCTCAATCCTCAATCCTCAATCCTCAATCTTCAATCCCCAATACTCAATCTTCATTCCTCAATCCTCAATCCTCAATCCTCAGTCCTCAAACCTCAATCCTCAATCCTCAATCCTCAATCCTCAATCTTCAATCCTCAATCCTCAATCCTCAATTCTCAATCCTCAATCCTCAATCCTCAATCCTCAATCTTCAATCCTCAATACTCAAACTGCAATCCTCAATCCTCAGTCCTCACTCCTCAATCCTCATTCTTCAATCCTCAATACCGAATCCTCAATCTTCAATCCTCAATCCTCAATCCTCAAATCTCAATCCTCAATCCTCAGACTACAAACACCAATACTCAACCCTCAGTCCTCGTCCTCAATCCACAACCCTCAATCCTCAATCCTCAATCCTCAATCCTCAACCCTCAATCCCCAATGCTAAATCCTCAATACCCAATCCTCAGTCTTCAATCCTCAATACTGAACATTCAATCCTCAATCCACAATCCTCAGTCCTCAATCCTCAATCCTCAATCTTCAATCATCAGTCCCCAATCCTCAATCTTCAACCCTCAATCCTCAATCCTCAATCCTCGATCCTCAGTCCTCAATCCTCAATCCTCAATCCTCAATGTTCAATCCGCAATACCCAATCCTCAATCTTCAATCCTCAATCCTCAATTCTCAATCCTCAATCCTCAATCCTCAGACATCAAACATCAATACTCAATCTTCAGTCCTCGTCCTCAATACACAAACCTCAATCCTCACTCCTCAGTCCTAAATCCTCAATCCTCAATCCTCAATTTTCAATCCTCAATCCTCAATCCTCAGTCCTCAATCCTCAATCCTCAATCTTCAATCCTCAGTCCCCAATCCTCAATCTTCAACCCTCAATCCTCAATCCTCAATCCTCGATCCTCAGTCCTCAATCCTCAATCCTCAATCCTCAATGTTCAATCCGCAATACCCAATCCTCAATCTTCAATCCTCAATCCTCAATCCTCAATCCTCAATCCTCAATCCTCAGTCCTCAAACCTTAATCTTGAATCCTCAATCCTGAATCCTCAATCTTCAGCCCTCAGTCCTCAACAATCAGTTGTCAATCCCCAATCCTCAATGGAATATCGTCAATTCACAGTTTTCAATACTCAATACTCAATCTGCAATCTTCAAATCTCTATCCACAAACATCAATTCTCATCTCTCAACACTCAACACTCCGTCCCCAATCCTCAATCTTCAATCCTCAATCCTCAATCCTCAATCCTCAATCCTCAATCCTCAATCTTCAGCCATAAGTCCTCAACAATCAATTGTCAATCCTCAATCCTCAATAGAATATCCTCAATTCACAGCTTTCAGTACTCAATCCCCATTCTTCAATCTTCAAATCTCAATCCACTACCATCAATTCTCATCACGCATCCCTCAACACTCAGTCCTCAATCTTCAATCCTCAATCCTCAATCCTCAATCTTCAATCCTCAATACTCAATCTTCAATCCTCAATCCTCAATTCTCAATCCTCAATGCTCAATACTGAATCGTCAATCCTCAATACCCAATCCTCAATCTTCAATCCTAAATCCTCAATCCTCAACCCTCAATCCTCAATCTTCAATCCTCAATACTCAATCTTCAATCCTCAATCCTCAATCCTCAGTCCTCAAACCTTAATCCTGAATCCTCAATACTGAATCCTCAATCTTCAGCCCTCAGTCCTCAACAATCAGTTGTCAATCCCCAATCCTCAATGGAGTATCATCAATTCACAGTTTTCAATACTCAATACTCAATCTGCAATCTTCAAATCTCAATCCACAAACATCAATTCTCATCACTCAACACTCAACACTCCGTCCCAATCCTCAATCTTCAATCCTCAATCCTCAATCCTCAATCCTCAATCCTCAATTTTCAATCCTGAATACTCAATCTTCAATCATCCATACTCAATCTTCAATCCTCAATCCTCAATCCTCGGTCCTTAATCCTCAATCGCCAATCTCCAATCCTGAATACTCAATCTTCAATCCTCAATACTCAATCTTCAATCCTCAATCCTCAGTCCTCAAACCTCAATTCTGAATCCTCAAATCTCAATTCTGAATCCTCAATCCTGAACCCTCAATCTTCAGCTCTCAGTCCTCAACAATCAGTTGTCAATCCTCAATCCTCAATAGAATATACTCAATTCACAGTTTTCAATACACAATACTCAATCTGCAATCTTCGAACATCTATCCACAAACATCAATTCTCATCACTCAACCCTCAACACTCAGTCCTCAATGTTCAATCCTCAATCATCAATTCTCAATCTTCAATCCTCAATACTGAACCTTCAATCCTCAATCCTCAATCCTCAATCCTCAATCCTCAATCCTCAATCCTCAATCTTCAATCCTCAATACTCAAACTGCAATCCTCAATCCTCAGTCCTCACTCCTCAATCCTCATTCTTCAATCCTCAATACCGAATCCTCAATCTTCAATCCTCAATCCTCAATCCTCAATTCTCAATCCTCAATCCTCAATCCTCAGACTTCAAACACCAATACTCAACCCTCAGTCCTCGTCCTCAATCCACAACCCTCAATCCTCAATCCTCAATCCTCAATCCTCAACCCTCAATCCCCAATGCTAAATCCTCAATACCCAATCCTCAGTCTTCAATCCTCAATACTGAACATTCAATCCTCAATCCTCAATCCTCAGTCCTCAATCCTCAATCCTCATTCTTCAATCCTCAGTGCCCAGTACTCAATCTTCAATCCTCAATCCTCAATCCTCGATTCTCATTCCTCAATACTCATTCGTCAATCCTCAATCCTCAATCCTCAACCCTCAATCCTCAATGTTGAATCCTCAATACCCAATCCTCAGTCTTCAATCCTCAATCCTCAATCCTCAATCCTCAATCCTCAATCTTCAATCGTCAATCCTCAATCCTCAATTCTCAATCCTCAATCCTCAATCCTCTGACCTCAAAAATCAATACTCAACCCTCAGTCCTCGTCCTCAATCCACAACCCTCAATCCTGAATCCTCAATCCTCAGTCCTAAATCCTCAATCCTCAATCCTCAAACCTCAATCCTCAACCGTCAGTCCCCGTCCTCAATCCTCAAACATGAATCCTCAATCCTCAACCTTCAATCATCAATACTCAATCTTCAATCTTCAATTATCAATCCTCAATCTTCAATCCTCAATACTCAATCTTCAATAATCAATCCTCAATACTCAATCCTCAATACTCAATCCTCAATCGTCAATACTCAATCCCCAATCCTCAATCTTCAATCCTCAATCCTCAATCCTCAATCCTCAATCCTCAATCCTCAATCTTCAATCCTCAATACTCAATCTTCATTCCTCAATCCTCAATCCTCAATCCTCAATCCTCAATCCTCGATCCTCAATCCTCAATCCTCAATCCTCAATCTTCAATCCTCAATACTCAATATTCAATACTCAATTCTCAATCCTCAATCCTCAATCCTCATTCTTCAATCCTCAATACCCGATCCACAATCTTCAATCCTCAATCCTCAACCCTCAATTCTCAATACTCAACCCTCAACCCTCAGACCTCAAACAGCAATACTCAATCCTCAGTCCTCGTCCTCAATCCACAACCATCAATACCCAATCCTCAATCTCCAATCATCGATATTCAATCTTCAGTCCTCAATCCTCAATCCTCAATCCTCAATCCTCAATCTTCAATCCCCAATACTCAATCTTCATTCCTCAATCCTCAATCCTCAATCATCAGTCCTCAAACCTCAATCCTCAATCCTCAATCCTCAATCCTCAATCTTCAATCCTCAATCCTCAATCCTCAATTCTCAATCCTCAATCCTCAATCCTCAATCCTCAATCTTCAATCCTCAATACTCAAACTGCAATCCTCAATCCTCAGTCCTCACTCCTCAATCCTCATTCTTCAATCCTCAATACCGAATCCTCAATCTTCAATCCTCAATCCTCAATCCTCAAATCTCAATCCTCAATCCTCAATCCTCAGACTACAAACACCAATACTCAACCCTCAGTCCTCGTCCTCAATCCACAACCCTCAATCCTCAATCCTCAATCCTCAATCCTCAACCCTCAATCCCCAATGCTAAATCCTCAATACCCAATCCTCAGTCTTCAATCCTCAATACTGAACATTCAATCCTCAATCCACAATCCTCAGTCCTCAATCCTCAATCCTCAATCTTCAATCATCAGTCCCCAATCCTCAATCTTCAACCCTCAATCCTCAATCCTCAATCCTCGATCCTCAGTCCTCAATCCTCAATCCTCAATCCTCAATGTTCAATCCGCAATACCCAATCCTCAATCTTCAATCCTCAATCCTCAATTCTCAATCCTCAATCCTCAATCCTCAGACATCAAACATCAATACTCAACCCTCAGTCCTCGTCCTCAATACACAAACCTCAATCCTCACTCCTCAGTCCTAAATCCTCAATCCTCAATCCTCAATTTTCAATCCTCAATCCTCAATCCTCAGTCCTCAATCCTCAATCCTCAATCTTCAATCCTCAGTCCCCAATCCTCAATCTTCAACCCTCAATCCTCAATCCTCAATCCTCGATCCTCAGTCCTCAATCCTCAATCCTCAATCCTCAATGTTCAATCCGCAATACCCAATCCTCAATCTTCAATCCTCAATCCTCAATCCTCAATCCTCAATCCTCAATCCTCAGTCCTCAAACCTTAATCTTGAATCCTCAATCCTGAATCCTCAATCTTCAGCCCTCAGTCCTCAACAATCAGTTGTCAATCCCCAATCCTCAATGGAATATCGTCAATTCACAGTTTTCAATACTCAATACTCAATCTGCAATCTTCAAATCTCTATCCACAAACATCAATTCTCATCTCTCAACACTCAACACTCCGTCCCCAATCCTCAATCTTCAATCCTCAATCCTCAATCCTCAATCCTCAATCCTCAATCCTCAATCTTCAGCCATAAGTCCTCAACAATCAATTGTCAATCCTCAATCCTCAATAGAATATCCTCAATTCACAGCTTTCAGTACTCAATCCCCATTCTTCAATCTTCAAATCTCAATCCACTACCATCAATTCTCATCACGCATCCCTCAACACTCAGTCCTCAATCTTCAATCCTCAATCCTCAATCCTCAATCTTCAATCCTCAATACTCAATCTTCAATCCTCAATCCTCAATTCTCAATCCTCAATGCTCAATACTCAATCGTCAATCCTCAATACCCAATCCTCAATCTTCAATCCTAAATCCTCAATCCTCAACCCTCAATCCTCAATCTTCAATCCTCAATACTCAATCTTCAATCCTCAATCCTCAATCCTCAGTCCTCAAACCTTAATCCTGAATCCTCAATACTGAATCCTCAATCTTCAGCCCTCAGTCCTCAACAATCAGTTGTCAATCCCCAATCCTCAATGGAGTATCATCAATTCACAGTTTTCAATACTCAATACCCAATCTGCAATCTTCAAATCTCAATCCACAAACATCAATTCTCATCACTCAACACTCAACACTCCGTCCCAATCCTCAATCTTCAATCCTCAATCCTCAATCCTCAATCCCCAATCCTCAATTTTCAATCCTGAATACTCAATCTTCAATCATCCATACTCAATCTTCAATCCTCAATCCTCAATCCTCGGTCCTTAATCCTCAATCGCCAATCTCCAATCCTGAATACTCAATCTTCAATCCTCAATACTCAATCTTCAATCCTCAAACCTCAGTCCTCAAACCTCAATTCTGAATCCTCAAATCTCAATTCTGAATCCTCAATCCTGAACCCTCAATCTTCAGCTCTCAGTCCTCAACAATCAGTTGTCAATCCTCAATCCTCAATAGAATATACTCAATTCACAGTTTTCAATACACAATACTCAATCTGCAATCTTCGAACATCTATCCACAAACATCAATTCTCATCACTCAACCCTCAACACTCAGTCCTCAATGTTCAATCCTCAATCATCAATTCTCAATCTTCAATCCTCAATACTGAACTTTCAATCCTCAATCCTCAATCCTCAATCCTCAATCCTCAATCCTCAATCCTCAATCTTCAATCCTCAATACTCAATCCTCAATCCTCAGACTTCAAACACCAATACTCAACCCTCAGTCCTCGTCCTCAATCCACAACCCTCAATCCTCAATCCTCAATCCTCAATCCTCAACCCTCAATCCCCAATGCTAAATCCTCAATACCCAATCCTCAGTCTTCAATCCTCAATACTGAACATTCAATCCTCAATCCTCAATCCTCAGTCCTCAATCCTCAATCCTCATTCTTCAATCCTCAGTGCCCAGTCCTCAATCTTCAATCCTCAATCCTCAATCCTCGATTCTCATTCCTCAATCCTCATTCGTCAATCCTCAATCCTCAATCCTCAACCCTCAATCCTCAATGTTGAATCCTCAATACCCAATCCTCAGTCTTCAATCCTCAATCCTCAGTCCTCAATCCTCAATCCTCAATCTTCAATCGTCAATCCTCAATCCTCAATTCTCAATCCTCAATCCTCAATCCTCTGACCTCAAAAATCAATACTCAACCCTCAGTCCTCGTCCTCAATCCACAACCCTCAATCCTGAATCCTCAATCCTCAGTCCTAAATCCTCAATCCTCAATCCTCAAACCTCAATCCTCAACCGTCAGTCCCCGTCCTCAATCCTCAAACATGAATCCTCAATCCTCAACCTTCAATCATCAATACTCAATCTTCAATCTTCAATTATCAATCCTCAATCTTCAATCCTCAATACTCAATCTTCAATAATCAATCCTCAATACTCAATCCTCAATACTCAATCCTCAATCGTCAATACTCAATCCCCAATCCTCAATCTTCAATCCTCAATCCTCAATCCTCAATCCTCAATCCTCAATCCTCAATCTTCAATCCTCAATACTCAATCTTCATTCCTCAATCCTCAATCCTCAATCCTCAATCCTCAATCCTCGATCCTCAATCCACAATCCTCAATCCTCAATCTTCAATCCTCAATACTCAATATTCAATACTCAATTCTCAATCCTCAATCCTCAATCCTCATTCTTCAATCCTCAATACCCGATCCACAATCTTCAATCCTCAATCCTCAACCCTCAATTCTCAATACTCAACCCTCAACCCTCAGACCTCAAACAGCAATACTCAATCCTCAGTCCTGGTCCTCAATCCACAACCATCAATACCCAATCCTCAATCTCCAATCATCGATATTCAATCTTCAGTCCTCAATCCTCAATCCTCAATCCTCAATCCTCAATCTTCAATCCCCAATACTCAATCTTCATTCCTCAATCCTCAATCCTCAATCCTCAGTCCTCAAACCTCAATCCTCAATCCTCAATCCTCAATCCTCAATCTTCAATCCTCAATCCTCAATCCTCAATTCTCAATCCTCAATCCTCAATCCTCAATCCTCAATCTTCAATCCTCAATACTCAAACTGCAATCCTCAATCCTCAGTCCTCACTCCTCAATCCTCATTCTTCAATCCTCAATACCGAATCCTCAATCTTCAATCCTCAATCCTCAATCCTCAAATCTCAATCCTCAATCCTCAATCCTCAGACTACAAACACCAATACTCAACCCTCAGTCCTCGTCCTCAATCCACAACCCTCAATCCTCAATCCTCAATCCTCAATCCTCAACCCTCAATCCCCAATGCTAAATCCTCAATACCCAATCCTCAGTCTTCAATCCTCAATACTGAACATTCAATCCTCAATCCACAATCCTCAGTCCTCAATCCTCAATCCTCAATCTTCAATCATCAGTCCCCAATCCTCAATCTTCAACCCTCAATCCTCAATCCTCAATCCTCGATCCTCAGTCCTCAATCCTCAATCCTCAATCCTCAATGTTCAATCCGCAATACCCAATCCTCAATCTTCAATCCTCAATCCTCAATCCTCAATCCTCAATCCTCAATCCTCAGTCCTCAAACCTTAATCCTGAATCCTCAATCCTGAATCCTCAATCTTCAGCCCTCAGTCCTCAACAATCAGTTGTCAATCCCCAATCCTCAATGGAATATCATTAATTCACAGTTTTCAATACTCAATACTCAATCTGCAATCTTCAAATCTCTATCCACAAACATCAATTCTCATCTCTCAACACTCAACACTCCGTCCCCAATCCTCAATCTTCAATCCTCAACCCTCAATCCTCAATCCTCAATCCTCAATCCTCAATCTTCAGCCATAAGTCCTCAACAATCAATTGTCAATCCTCAATCCTCAATAGAATATCCTCAATTCACAGCATTCAATACTCAATCCCCATTCTTCAATCTTCAAATCTCAATCCCCTAACGTCAATTCTCATCACGCATCCCTCAACACTCAGTCCTCAATCTTCAATCCTCAATCCTCAATCCTCAATCTTCAATCCTCAATACTCAATCCTCAATCCTCAATCATCAATCCTCAATGCTCAATCCTCAATCCTCAATCCTCAACCCTCAATCTTCAATCCTCAATACTCAATCTGCAATCCTCAATCCTCAATCCTCAATCCTCAATCCTCATTCTTCAATCCTCAGTGCCCAGTCCTCAATCTTCAATCCTCAATCCTCAATCCTCGATTCTCATTCCTCAATCCTCAATCGTCAATCCTCAATCCTCAATCCTCAACCCTCAATCCTCAATGTTGAATCCTCAATACCCAATCCTCAGTCTTCAATCCTCAATCCTCAATCCTCAATCCTCAATCCTCAATCCTCAATCTTCAATCCTCAATCCTCAATCCTCAATTCTCTATCCTCAGTCCTCAATCCTCAGACATCAAACATCAATACTCAACCCTCAGTCCTCGTCCTCAATCCACAAACCTCAATCCTCACTCCTCAGTCCTAAATCCTCAATCCTCAATCCTCAATTTTCAATCCTCAATCCTCAATCCTCAGTCCTCAATCCTCAATCCTCAATCTTCAATCCTCAGTCCCCAATCCTCAATCTTCAACCCTCAATCCTCAATCCTCAATCCTCGATCCTCAGTCCTCAATCCTCAATCCTCAATCCTCAATGTTCAATCCGCAATACCCAATCCTCAATCTTCAATCCTCAATCCTCAATCCTCAATCCTCAATCCTCAATCCTCAGTCCTCAAACCTTAATCTTGAATCCTCAATCCTGAATCCTCAATCTTCAGCCCTCAGTCCTCAACAATCAGTTGTCAATCCCCAATCCTCAATGGAATATCATCAATTCACAGTTTTCAATACTCAATACTCAATCTGCAATCTTCAAATCTCTATCCACAAACATCAATTCTCATCTCTCAACACTCAACACTCCGTCCCCAATCCTCAATCTTCAATCCTCAACCCTCAATCCTCAATCCTCAATCCTCAATCCTCAATCTTCAGCCATAAGTCCTCAACAATCAATTGTCAATCCTCAATCCTCAATAGAATATCCTCAATTCACAGCTTTCAATACTCAATCCCCATTCTTCAATCTTCAAATCTCAATCCCCTAACGTCAATTCTCATCACGCATCCCTCAACACTCAGTCCTCAATCTTCAATCCTCAATCCTCAATCCTCAATCTTCAATCCTCAATACTCAATCCTCAATCCTCAATCATCAATCCTCAATGCTCAATCCTCAATCCTCAATCCTCAACCCTCAATCTTCAATCCTCAATACTCAATCTGCAATCCTCAATCCTCAATCCTCAATCCTCAATCCTCATTCTTCAATCCTCAGTGCCCAGTCCTCAATCTTCAATCCTCAATCCTCAATCCTCGATTCTCATTCCTCAATCCTCAATCGTCAATCCTCAATCCTCAATCCTCAACCCTCAATCCTCAATGTTGAATCCTCAATACCCAATCCTCAGTCTTCAATCCTCAATCCTCAATCCTCAATCCTCAATCCTCAATCCTCAATCTTCAATCCTCAATCCTCAATCCTCAATTCTCAATCCTCAATCCTCAATCCTCAGACATCAAACATCAATACTCAACCCTCAGTCCTCGTCCTCAATCCACAAACCTCAATCCTCACTCCTCAGTCCTAAATCCTCAATCCTCAATCCTCAATTTTCAATCCTCAATCCTCAATCCTCAGTCCTCAATCCTCAATCCTCAATCTTCAATCCTCAGTCCCCAATCCTCAATCTTCAACCCTCAATCCTCAATCCTCAATCCTCGATCCTCAGTCCTCAATCCTCAATCCTCAATCCTCAATGTTCAATCCGCAATACCCAATCCTCAATCTTCAATCCTCAATCCTCAATCCTCAATCCTCAATCCTCAATCCTCAGTCCTCAAACCTTAATCTTGAATCCTCAATCCTGAATCCTCAGTCTTCAGCCCTCAGTCCTCAACAATCAGTTGTCAATCCCCAATCCTCAATGGAATATCGTCAATTCACAGTTTTCAATACTCAATACTCAATCTGCAATCTTCAAATCTCTATCCACAAACATCAATTCTCATCTCTCAACACTCAACACTCCGTCCCCAATCCTCAATCTTCAATCCTCAATCCTCAATCCTCAATCCTCAATCCTCAATCCTCAATCTTCAGCCAGAAGTCCTCAACAATCAATTGTCAATCCTCAATCCTCAATAGAATATCCTCAATTCACAGCTTTCAGTACTCAATCCCCATTCTTCAATCTTCAAATCTCAATCCACTACCATCAATTCTCATCACGCATCCCTCAACACTCAGTCCTCAATCTTCAATCCTCAATCCTCAATCCTCAATCTTCAATCCTCAATACTCAATCTTCAATCCTCAATCCTCAATTCTCAATCCTCAATGCTCAATACTCAATCGTCAATCCTCAATACCCAATCCTCAATCTTCAATCCTAAATCCTCAATCCTCAACCCTCAATCCTCAATCTTCAATCCTCAATACTCAATCTTCAATCCTCAATCCTCAATCCTCAGTCCTCAAACCTTAATCCTGAATCCTCAATACTGAATCCTCAATCTTCAGCCCACAGTCCTCAACAATCAGTTGTCAATCCCCAATCCTCAATGGAGTATCATCAATTCACAGTTTTCAATACTCAATACTCAATCTGCAATCTTCAAATCTCAATCCACAAACATCAATTCTCATCACTCAACACTCAACACTCCGTCCCAATCCTCAATCTTCAATCCTCAATCCTCAATCCTCAATCCTCAATCCTCAATTTTCAATCCTGAATACTCAATCTTCAATCATCCATACTCAATCTTCAATCCTCAATCCTCAATCCTCGGTCCTTAATCCTCAATCGCCAATCTCCAATCCTGAATACTCAATCTTCAATCCTCAATACTCAATCTTCAATCCTCAATCCTCAGTCCTCAAACCTCAATTCTGAATCCTCAAATCTCAATTCTGAATCCTCAATCCTGAACCCTCAATCTTCAGCTCTCAGTCCTCAACAATCAGTTGTCAATCCTCAATCCTCAATAGAATATACTCAATTCACAGTTTTCAATACACAATACTCAGTCTGCAATCTTCGAACATCTATCCACAAACATCAATTCTCATCACTCAACCCTCAACACTCAGTCCTCAATGTTCAATCCTCAATCATCAATTCTCAATCTTCAATCCTCAATACTGAACCTTCAATCCTCAATCCTCAATCCTCAGTCCTCAATCCTCAATCCTCAATCTTCAATCCTCAGTCCCCAATCCTCAATCTTCAACCCTCAATCCTCAATCCTCAATCCTCGATCCTCAGTCCTCAATCCTCAATCCTCAATCCTCAATGTTCAATCCGTAATACCCAATCCTCAATCTTCAATCCTCAATCCTCAATCCTCAATCCTCAATCCTCAGTCCTCAAACCTTAATCCTGAATCCTCAATCCTGAATCCTCAATCTTCAGCCCTCAGTCCTCAACAATCAGTTGTCAATCCCCAATCCTCAATGGAATATCATCAATTCACAGTTTTCAATACTCAATACTCAATCTGCAATCTTCAAATCTCTATCCACAAACATCAATTCTCATCTCTCAACACTCAACACTAAGTCCCCAATCCTCAATCTTCAATCCTCAATCCTCAATCCTCAATCCTCAATCCTCAATTTTCAATTCTCAATACTCAATCTTCAATCATCAATACTCAATCTTCAATCCGCAATCCTCAATCTTCAATCCTCAATCGTCAATTCTCAGTCCTCAATACTCAATCCTCAATTGTCAATCCTCAATCCCCAATCCTCAATCTTCAATCCTCAATCCTCAATCCTCAATCCTCAACCTTCAATCCTCAATACTCAATCTTCAATCCTCAATCCTCAATCATCAATCCTCAATGCTCAATCCTCAATCCTCAATCCTCAACCCTCAATCTTAAATCCTCAATACTCAATCTGCAATCCTCAATCCTCAATCCTCAATCCTCAATCCTCAATCCTCATTCTTCAATCCTCAGTGCCCAGTACTCAATCTTCAATCCTCAATCCTCAATCCTCGATTCTCATTCCTCAATCCTCAATCGTCAATCCTCAATCCTCAATCCTCAACCCTCAATCCTCAATGTTGAATCCTCAATACCCAATCCTCAGTCTTCAATCCTCAATCCTCAATCCTCAATCCTCAATCCTCAATCTTCAATCGTCAATCCTCAATCCACAATTCTCAATCCTCAATCCTCAATCCTCTGACCTCAAAAATCAAAACTCAACCCTCAGTCCTCGTCCTCAATCCACAACCCTCAATCCTCAATCCTCAATCCTCAGTCCTAAATCCTCAATCCTCAATCCTCAAACCTCAATCCTCAACCGTCAGTCCCCGTCCTCAATCCTCAAACATGAATCCTCAATCCTCAACCTTCAATCATCAATACTCAATCTTCAATCTTCAATTATCAATCCTCAATCTTCAATCCTCAATACTCAATCTTCAATAATCAATCCTCAATACTCAATCCTCAATACTCGATCCTCAATCGTCAATACTCAATCCCCAATCCTCAATCTTCAATCCTCAATCCTCAATCCTCAATCCTCAATCCTCAATCTTCAATCCTCAATACTCAATCTTCATTCCTCAATCCTCAATCCTCAATCCTCAATCCTCAATCCTCGATCCTCAATCCTAAATCCTCAATCCTCAATCTTCAATCCTCAATAGTCAGTATTCAATACTCAATCCTCAATCCTCAATCCTCAATCCTCATTCTCCAATCCTCAATACCCAATCCACAATCTTCAATCCTCAATCCTCAACCCCCAATTCTCAATACTCAATCCTCAATCCTCAGACCTCAAACAGCAATACTCAACCCTCAGTCCTCGTCCTCAATCCACAACCATCAATACCCAATCCTCAATCTTCAATCATCGATATTCAATCTTCAGTCCTCAATCCTCAATCCTCAACCCTCAATCCTCAATCTTCAATCCCCAATACTCAATCTTCATTCCTCAATCCTCAATCCTCAATCCTCAGTCCTCAAACCTCAATCCTCAATCCTCAATCCTCAATCCTCAATCTTCAATCCTCAATCCTCAATCCTCAATTCTCAATCCTCAATCCTCAATCGTCAATCCTCAATCCTCAATCCTCAACCCTCAATCCCCAATGTTGAATCCTCAATACCCAATCCTCAGTCTTCAATCCTCAATCCTCAATCCTCAATCCTCAATCCTCAATCTTCAATCCTCAATCCTCAATCCTCAATTCTCAATCCTCAATCCTCAATCCTCAGACCTCAAACATCAATACTCAACCCTCAGTCCTCGTCCTCAATCCACAAACCTCAATCCTCAATCCTCAGTCCTAAATCCTCAATCCTCAATCCTCAAACCTCAATCCTCAACCGTCAGTCCCCGTCCTCAATCCTCAAACATGAATCCTCAATCCTCAACCTTCAATCATCAATACTCAATCTTCAATCCTCAATTATCAATCCTCAATACTCAATCTTCAATCCTCAATACTCAATCTTCATTCCTCAATCCTCAATCCTCAATCCTTAATCCTCAATCCTCGATCCTCAATCCTCAATCCTCAATCCTCAATCTTCAATCCTCAATACTCAATCCTCAATCCTCGATCCTCAATCCTCAATCCTCAATCCTCAATCTTCAATCCTCAATACTCAGTATTCAATACTCAACCCTCAATCCTCAATCCTCAATCCTCATTCTTCAATCCTCAATCCTCAACCCTCAATTCTCAATACCCAATCCTCAATCCTCAGACCTCAAACAGCAATACTCAACCCTCAGTCCTCGTCCTCAATCCACAACCATCATTACCCAATCCTCAATCTTCAATCATCAATATTCAATCTTCAGTCCTCAATGCTCAATCCTCAAAGCTCAATCCTCAATCCTCAATCCTCAGTCCTCAAGCCTCAATCCTCAATCCTCAATCCTCAATCCTCAATCTTCAATCCTCAATCCTCAATCCTCAATTCTCAATCCTCAATCCTCAATCCTCAATCCTCAATCCTCAATCCTCAATCCTCAATCTTCAATCCTCAATACTCAAACTGCAATCCTCAATCCTCAGTCCTCACTCCTCAATCCTCACTCTTCAATCCTCAATACCGAATCCTCAATCTTCAACCCTCAATCCTCAATCCTCAATTCTCAATCCTCAATCCTCAATCCTCAGACTTCAAACACCAATACTCAACCCTCAGTCCTCGTCCTCAATCCACAACCCTCAATTCTCAATCCTCAATCCTCAATCCTCAGTCCTCAAACCTTAATCCTGAATCCTCAATCCTGAATCCTCAATCTTCAGCCCTCAGTCCTCAACAATCAGTTGTCAATCCCCAATCCTCAATGTAATATCATCAATTCACAGTTTTCAATACACAATACTCAATCTGCAATCTTCGAATCTCTATCCACAAACATCAATTCTCATCACTCAACCCTCAACACTCAGTCCTCAATGTTCAATCCTCAATCATCAATTCTCAATCTTCAATCCTCAATACTGAACATTCAATCCTCAATCCTCAATCCCCAGTCCTCAATCCTCAATCCTCAATCTTCAATACTCAGTCCCCAATCCTCAATCTTCAACCCTCAATCCTCAATCCTCAATCCTCGATCCTCAGTCCTCAACCCTCAATCCTCAATGTTCAATGTTCAATCCTCAATACCCAGTCCTCAATCTTCAATCCTCAATCCTCAATCCTCAATCGTCAATCCTCAGTCCTCAAACCTTAATCCTGAATCCTCAATCCTGAATCCTCAATCTTCAGCCCTCAGTCCTCTACAATCAGTTGTCAATCCCCAATCCTCAATGGAATATCATCAATTCACAGTTTTCAATACTCAATACTCAATCTGCAATCTTCAAATCTCTATCCACAAACATCAATTCTCATCTCTCAACACTCAACACTCCGTCCCCAATCCTCAATCTTCAATCCTCAATCCTCAATCCTCAATCCTCAATCCTCAATTTTCAATCCTCAATACTCAATCTTCAATCATCAATACTCAATCTTCAATCCGCAATCCTCAATCTTCAATCCTCAATCCTCAATTCTCAGTCCTCAGTACTCAATCCTCAATTGTCAATCCTCAATCCCCAATCCTCAATCTTCAATCCTCAATACTCAATCTTCAATCCTCAATCCTCAATCATCAATCCTCAATGCTCAATCCTCAATCCTCAATCGTCAACCCTCAATCTTCAATCCTCAATACTCAATCTGCAATCCTCAATCCTCAATCCTCAATCCTCAATCCTCAATTCTCAATCCTCAATCCTCAATCCTCAATCCTCAATCCTCAATCCTCAATCTTCAATCCTCAATACTCAATCCTCAATCCTCAATCTTCAATCCTCAATCCTCAATCCTCAATTCTCAATCCTCAATCCTCAGACATCAAACAGCAATACTCAACCCTCAGTCCTCGTCCTCAATCCACAACCATCAATACCCAATCCTCAATCTTCAATCATCGATATTGAATCTTCAGTCCTCAATCCTCAATCCTCAATCCTCAATACTCAATCCTCAATCTTCAATCCCCAATACTCAATCTTCATTCCTCAATCCTCAATCCTCAATCCTCAGTCCTCAAACCTCAATCCTCAATCCTCAATCCTCAATCCTCAATCTTCAATCCTCAATCCTCAATCCTCAATTCTCAATCCTCAATCCTCAATCCTCAATCCTCAATCCTCAATCCTCAATCTTCAATCCTCAATACTCAACCTTCATTCCTCAATCCTCAATCCTCAATCCTCAATCCTCAATCCTCAATCCCCAATCCTCAATCCTCAAACCTCAATCTTCAATCCTCAATACTCAGTATTCAATACTCAATCCTCAATCCTCAATCCTCAATCCTCAATCCTCATTCTTCAATCCTCAATACCCAATCCACAATCTTCAATCCTCAATCCTCAACCCTCAATTCTCAATACCCAATCCTCAATCCTCAGACCTCAAACAGCAATACTCAACCCTCAGTCCTCGTCCTCAATCCACAACCATCATTACCCAATCCTCAATCTTCAATCATCAATATTCAATCTTCAGTCCTCAATGCTCAATCCTCAATCCTCAGTCCTCAATCTTCAATCCTCAATACTCAATCTTCATTCCTCAATCCTCAATCCTCAATCCTCAGTCCTCAAGCCTCAATCCTCAATCCTCAATCCTCAATCCTCAATCTTCAATCCTCAATCCTCAATCCTCAATTCTCATTCCTCAATCCTCAATCCTCAATCCTCAATCCTCAATCCTCAATCCTCATTCTTCAATCCTCAATACCGAATCCTCAATCTTCAATCCTCAATCCTCAATCCTCAATTCTCAATCCTCAATCCTCAATCCTCAGACTTCAAACACCAATACTCAACCCTCAGTCCTCGTCCTCAATCCACAACCCTCAATTCTCAATCCTCAATCCTCAATCCTCAGTCCTCAAACCTTAATCCTGAATCCTCAATCCTGAATCCTCAATCTTCAGCCCTCAGTCCTCAAACCTTAATCCTGAATCCTCAATCCTGAATCCTCAATCTTCAGCCCTCAGTCCTCAACAATCAGTTGTCAATCCCCAATCCTCAATGTAATATCATCAATTCACAGTTTTCAATACACAATACTCAATCTGCAATCTTCGAATCTCTATCCACAAACATCAATTCTCATCACTCAACCCTCAACACTCAGTCCTCAATGTTCAATCCTCAATCATCAATTCTCAATCTTCAATCCTCAATACTGAACATTCAGTCCTCAATCCTCAATCCTCAGTCCTCAATCCTCAATCCTCAATCTTCAAACCTCAATCCTCAATCCTCAATCCTTAATTCTCAGTCCTCAATCCTCAATCTTCGATCCTCAATACTCAATCTTCAATCTTCAATCCTCAATCCTCAATCCTCAATCTTCAATCCTCAATACTGAATCTTCAATCCTCAATCTTCAATCCTCAATGTTCAATCCGCAATACCCAATCCTCAATCTTCAATACTCAATCCTCAATCCTCAATCCTCAATCCTCAATCCTCAGTCCTCAAACCTTAATCCTGAATCCCCAATCCTGAATCCTCAATCTTCAGCCCTCAGTCCTCAACAATCGGATGTCAATCCCCAATCCTCAATGGAATATCATCAATTCACAGTTTTCAATACACAATACTCAATCTGCAATCTTCGAATCTCTATCCACAAACATCAATTCTCATCACTCAACCCTCAACACTCAGTCCTCAATGTTCAATCCTCAATCATCAATTCTCAATTTTCAATCCTCAATACTGAACCTTCAATCCTCAATCCTCAATCCTCAGTCCTCAATCCTCAATCCTCAATCTTCAATCATCAGTCCCCAATCCTCAATCTTCAACCGTCAATCCTCAATCCTCAATCCTCGATCCTCAGTCCTCAATCCTCAATCCTCAATCCTCAATGTTCAATCCTCAATCCTCAATCCTCAATCCTCAATCCTCAATCCACAATTTTCAATCCTGAATACTCAATCTTCAATCATCCATAATCAATCTTCAATCCTCAATCCTCAATCCTCGGTCCTTAATCCTCAATCGCCAATTTCCAATCCTGAATACTCAATCTTCAATCCTCAATACTCAATCTTCAATTCTCAATCCTCAGTCCTCAAACCTCAATTCTGAATCCTCAAATCTCAATTCTGAATCCTCATTCCTGAACCCTCAATCTTCAGCTCTCAGTCCTCAACAATCAGTTGTCAATCCTCAATCCTCAATAGAATATACTCAATTCACATTTTCAATACACAATACTCAATCTGCAATCTTCGAACATCTATCCACAAACATCAATTCTCATCACTCAACCCTCAACACTCAGTCCTCAATGTTCAATCCTCAATCATCAATTCTCAATCTTCAATCCTCAATACTGAACCTTCAATCCTCAATCCTCAATTTTCAAACCTCAATCCTCAATCTTCAATCATCAATACTCAATCTTCAATCCGCAATCCTCAATCTTCAATCCTCAATCCTCAATTCTCAGTCCTCAATACTCAATCCTCAATTGTCAATCCTCAATCCCCAATCCTCAATCTTCAATCCTCAATCCTCAATCCTCAATCCTCAATCTTCAATCCTCAATACTCAATCTTCAATCCTCAATCCTCAATCATCAATCCTCAATGCTCAATCCTCAATCCTCAATCCTCAACCCTCAATCTTCAATCCTCAATACTCAATCTGCAATCCTCAATCCTCAATCCTCAATCCTCAATCCTCATTCTTCAATCCTCAGTGCCCAGTCCTCAATCTTCAATCCTCAATCCTCAATCCTCGATTCTCATTCCTCAATCCTCAATCGTCAATCCTCAATCCTCAATCCTCAGCCCTCAATCCTCAATGTTGAATCCTCTATACCCAATCCTCAGTCTTAAATCCTCAATCCTCAATCCTCAATCCTCAATCCTCAATCTTCAATCGTCAATCCTCAATCCTCAATTCTCGATCCTCAATCCTCAATCCTCAGACCTCAAAAATCAATACTCAACCCTCAGTCCCCGTCCTCAATCCTCAAACATGAATCCTCAATCCTCAACCTTCAATCATCAATACTCAATCTTCAATCTTCAATTATCAATCCTCAATCTTCAATCCTCAATACTCAATCTTCAATAATCAATCCTCAATACTCAATCCTCAATACTCAATCCTCAATCGTCAATACTCAATCCCCAATCCTCAATCTTCAATCCTCAATCCTCAATCCTCAATCCTCAATCCTCAATCTTCAATCCTCAATACTCAATCTTCATTCCTCAATCCTCAATCCTCAATCCTCAATCCTCAATCCTCGATCCTCAATCCTCAATCCTCAATCCTCAATCTTCAATCCTCAATACTCAGTATTCAATACTCAATCCTCAATCCTCAATCCTCAATCCTCATTCTTCAATCCTCAATACCCAATCCACAATCTTCAATCCTCAATCCTCAACCCTCAATTCTCAATACTCAATCCTCAATCCTCAGACATCAAACAGCAATACTCAACCCTCAGTCCTCGTCCTCCATGCACAACCATCAATACCCAATACTCAATCTTCAATCATCGATATTCAATCTTCAGTCCTCAATCCTCAATCCTCAATCCTCAATCCTCAATCTTCAATCCCCAATACTCAATCTTCATTCCTCAATCCTCAATCCTCAATCCTCAGTCCTCAAACCTCAATCCTCGATCCTCAATCCTCAATCCTCAATCTTCAATCCTCAATCCTCAATCCTCAATTCTCAATCGTCAATCCTCAATCCTCAATCCTCAATCCTCAATCCTCAATCTTCAATCCTCAATACTCAAACTGCAATCCTCAATCCTCAGTCCTCACTCCTCAATCCTCATTCTTCAATCCTCAATACCGAATCCTCAATCTTCAATCCTCAATCCTCAATCCTCAATTCTCAGTCCTCAATCCTCAATCCTCAGACTTCAAACACCAATACTCAACCCTCAGTCCTCGTCCTCCATGCACAACCATCAATACCCAATCCTCAATCTTCAATCATCGATATTCAATCTTCAGTCCTCAATCCTCAATCTTCAATCCCCAATACTCAATCTTCATTCCTCAATCCTCAATCCTCCATCCTCAATCCTCAATCCTCAAGCGTCAATCCTCAATCCTCAATCCTCAATCCTCAGTAATCAATCCTCAATCTTCAATACTGAATCGTCAGTCCTCAGTCCTCAATCCTCAATCCTCAATCCTCGTTCCTCAAACCTCAATCCTCAACCCTCAGTCCTCACACTCAGTTCTCAATTCTCAATCCTCAATAGAATATAATCAATTCACAGTTTTCAATACTCAATACTCAATCTGCAATTTTCAAATCTCTATCCACAAACATCAATTCTCATTATTCAACCCTCAACACTCAGTCCCCAATCCTCAATCTTCAATACTCAATCCTCAATCCTCAATCCTCGATCCTCATTCTTCAATCCTCAATACCCAATCCTCAATCTTCAATCCTCAATCCTCAATCCTCAATCCTCAATCCTCAATCCTCAACCCTCAATCCTCAATACTCAATCTTCAATCCTCAATCCTCAATCCTCAATCCTCAATCTTCAATCCTCAATACTCAATCTTCAATCCTCAATCCTCAATCCTCAATCATCAATCCTCAATCCACATTCTTCAATCCTCAACACCCAATCCTCAATCTTCAATCCTCTACCCTCAGTCCTCAATTCTCAATCCTCAATCCTCAATCCTCAGAACTCAAACATCAATACTCAACCCTCAGTCCTCGTCCTCAGTCCACAACCTTCAATCCTCGATCCTCAATCTTCAATCATCAATATTCAATCTTCAATCCGCAATCCTCAATCCTCAATACTCAATCCACAATCCTCAATGTTCTATCCTCAATACCCAAACCTCAATCTTCAATCCTCAATCCTCAATCCTCAATCCTCAATCCTCAATTTTCAATCCTCAATCCTCAGTCCTCAAACCTCAATCCTGAATCCTCAAACCTGAATCCTCTTTCGTCAGCCCTCAGTCCTCAACAATCTGTTGTCAATCCTCAATACTCAAATGAATATCATCAATTCACAGTTTTCATTACTCAATACTCAATCTGCAATCTTCAAATCTCTATCCACAAACATCAATTCTCATCACTCAACCCTCAACACTCAGACCCCAATCCTCAATATTCAATCCTCAATCCTCAATCCTCAATCCACAATCCTCAACGTTCAATCCTCAATACTCAATCTTCAATGCTCACTCCTCAATCCTCAATCCTCAATTCTCAATCCTCAATCGTCAATCTTCAATCCCCAATACTCAATCTTCAATCCCCAATCCTCAATCCTCGGACCTCAATCCTCAATCGTCCATCTGCAATCCTGAATGCTCAATCTTCAATCCTCAATCCTCAATCCTCAATCCTCAATCCTCATTCTTCAATCCTCAGTGCCCAGTACTCAATCTTCAATCCTCAATCCTCAATCCTCGATTCTCATTCCTCAATCCTCAATCGTCAATCCTCAATCCTCAATCCTCAACTCTCAAACCTCAATGTTGAATCCTCAATACCCAATCCTCAGTCTTCAATCCTCAATCCTCAATCCTCAATCCTCAATCCTCAATCTTCAATCGTCAATCCTCAATCCACAATTCTCAATCCTCAATCCTCAATCCTCTGACCTCAAAAATCAAAACTCAACCCTCAGTCCTCGTCCTCAATCCACAACCCTCAATCCTCAATCCTCAATCCTCAGTCCTAAATCCTCAATCCTCAATCGTCAAACCTCAATCCTCAACCGTCAGTCCCCGTCCTCAATCCTCAAACATGAATCCTCAATCCTCAACCTTCAATCATCAATACTCAATCTTCAATCTTCAATTATCAATCCTCAATCTTCAATCCTCAATACTCAATCTTCAATAATCAATCCTCAATACTCAATCCTCAATACTCGATCCTCAATCGTCAATACTCAATCCCCAATCCTCAATCTTCAATCCTCAATCCTCAATCCTCAATCCTCAATCCTCAATCTTCAATCCTCAATACTCAATCTTCATTCCTCAATCCTCAATCCTCAATCCTCAATCCTCAATCCTCGATCCTCAATCCTAAATCCTCAATCCTCAATCTTCAATCCTCAATACTCAGTATTCAATACTCAATCCTCAATCCTCAATCCTCAATCCTCATTCTCCAATCCTCAATACCCAATCCACAATCTTCAATCCTCAATCCTCAACCCTCAATTCTCAATACTCAATCCTCAATCCTCAGACCTCAAACAGCAATACTCAACCCTCAGTCCTCGTCCTCAATCCACAACCATCAATACCCAATCCTCAATCTTCAATCATCGATATTCAATCTTCAGTCCTCAATCCTCAATCCTCAACCCTCAATCCTCAATCTTCAATCTCCAATACTCAATCTTCATTCCTCAATCCTCAATCCTCAATCCTCAGTCCTCAAACCTCAATCCTCAATCCTCAATCCTCAATCCTCAATCTTCAATCCTCAATCCTCAATCCTCAATTCTCAATCCTCAATCCTCAATCCTCAATCCTCAATCCTCAATCCTCAATCCTCAATCCTCAATCCTCATTCTTCAATCCTCAGTGCCCAGTCCTCAATCTTCAATCCTCAATCCTCAATCCTCGATTCTCATTCCTCAATCCTCAATCGTCAATCCTCAATCCTCAATCCTCAACCCTCAATCCCCAATGTTGAATCCTCAATACCCAATCCTCAGTCTTCAATCCTCAATCCTCAATCCTCAATCCTCAATCCTCAATCTTCAATCCTCAATCCTCAATCCTCAATTCTCAATCCTCAATCCTCAATCCTCAGACCTCAAACATCAATACTCAACCCTCAGTCCTCGTCCTCAATCCACAAACCTCAATCCTCAATCCTCAGTCCTAAATCCTCAATCCTCAATCCTCAAACCTCAATCCTCAACCGTCAGTCCCCGTCCTCAATCCTCAAACATGAATCCTCAATCCTCAACCTTCAATCATCAATACTCAATCTTCAATCCTCAATTATCAATCCTCAATACTCAATCTTCAATCCTCAATACTCAATCTTCATTCCTCAATCCTCAATCCTCAATCCTTAATCCTCAATCCTCGATCCTCAATCCTCAATCCTCAATCCTCAATCTTCAATCCTCAATACTCAATCCTCAATCCTCGATCCTCAATCCTCAATCCTCAATCCTCAATCTTCAATCCTCAATACTCAGTATTCAATACTCAATCCTCAATCCTCAATCCTCAATCCTCATTCTTCAATCCTCAATCCTCAACCCTCAATTCTCAATACCCAATCCTCAATCCTCAGACCTCAAACAGCAATACTCAACCCTCAGTCCTCGTCCTCAATCCACAACCATCATTACCCAATCCTCAATCTTCAATCATCAATATTCAATCTTCAGTCCTCAATGCTCAATCCTCAAAGCTCAATCCTCAATCCTCAATCCTCAGTCCTCAAGCCTCAATCCTCAATCCTCAATCCTCAATCCTCAATCTTCAATCCTCAATCCTCAATCCTCAATTCTCAATCCTCAATCCTCAATCCTCAATCCTCAATCCTCAATCCTCAATCCTCAATCTTCAATCCTCAATACTCAAACTGCAATCCTCAATCCTCAGTCCTCACTCCTCAATCCTCACTCTTCAATCCTCAATACCGAATCCTCAATCTTCAACCCTCAATCCTCAATCCTCAATTCTCAATCCTCAATCCTCAATCCTCAGACTTCAAACACCAATACTCAACCCTCAGTCCTCGTCCTCAATCCACAACCCTCAATTCTCAATCCTCAATCCTCAATCCTCAGTCCTCAAACCTTAATCCTGAATCCTCAATCCTGAATCCTCAATCTTCAGCCCTCAGTCCTCAACAATCAGTTGTCAATCCCCAATCCTCAATGTAATATCATCAATTCACAGTTTTCAATACACAATACTCAATCTGCAATCTTCGAATCTCTATCCACAAACATCAATTCTCATCACTCAACCCTCAACACTCAGTCCTCAATGTTCAATCCTCAATCATCAATTCTCAATCTTCAATCCTCAATACTGAACATTCAATCCTCAATCCTCAATCCTCAGTCCTCAATCCTCAATCCTCAATCTTCAATACTCAGTCCCCAATCCTCAATCTTCAACCCTCAATCCTCAATCCTCAATCCTCGATCCTCAGTCCTCAACCCTCAATCCTCAATGTTCAATGTTCAATCCTCAATACCCAGTCCTCAATCTTCAATCCTCAATCCTCAATCCTCAATCGTCAATCCTCAGTCCTCAAACCTTAATCCTGAATCCTCAATCCTGAATCCTCAATCTTCAGCCCTCAGTCCTCAACAATCAGTTGTCAATCCCCAATCCTCAATGGAATATCATCAATTCACAGTTTTCAATACTCAATACTCAATCTGCAATCTGCAAATCTCTATCCACAAACATCAATTCTCATCTCTCAACACTCAACACTCCGTCCCCAATCCTCAATCTTCAATCCTCAATCCTCAATCCTCAATCCTCAATCCTCAATTTTCAATCCTCAATACTCAATCTTCAATCATCAATACTCAATCTTCAATCCGCAATCCTCAATCTTCAATCCTCAATCCTCAATTCTCAGTCCTCAGTACTCAATCCTCAATTGTCAATCCTCAATCCCCAATCCTCAATCTTCAATCCTCAATACTCAATCTTCAATCCTCAATCCTCAATCATCAATCCTCAATGCTCAATCCTCAATCCTCAATCGTCAACCCTCAATCTTCAATCCTCAATACTCAATCTGCAATCCTCAATCCTCAATCCTCAATCCTCAATCCTCAATTCTCAATCCTCAATCCTCAATCCTCAATCCTCAATCCTCAATCCTCAATCTTCAATCCTCAATACTCAATCCTCAATCCTCAATCTTCAATCCTCAATCCTCAATCCTCAATTCTCAATCCTCAATCCTCAGACATCAAACAGCAATACTCAACCCTCAGTCCTCGTCCTCAATCCACAACCATCAATACCCAATCCTCAATCTTCAATCATCGATATTGAATCTTCAGTCCTCAATCCTCAATCCTCAATCCTCAATACTCAATCCTCAATCTTCAATCCCCAATACTCAATCTTCATTCCTCAATCCTCAATCCTCAATCCTCAGTCCTCAAACCTCAATCCTCAATCCTCAATCCTCAATCCTCAATCTTCAATCCTCAATCCTCAATCCTCAATTCTCAATCCTCAATCCTCAATCCTCAATCCTCAATCCTCAATCCTCAATCTTCAATCCTCAATACTCAACCTTCATTCCTCAATCCTCAATCCTCAATCCTCAATCCTCAATCCTCAATCCCCAATCCTCAATCCTCAATCCTCAATCTTCAATCCTCAATACTCAGTATTCAATCCTCAATCCTCAATCCTCAATTCTCAATCCTCAATCCTCAGACATCAAACAGCAATACTCAACCCTCAGTCCTCGTCCTCAATCCACAACCATCATTACCCAATCCTCAATCTTCAATCATCAATATTCAATCTTCAGTCCTCAATGCTCAATCCTCAATCCTCAGTCCTCAATCTTCAATCCTCAATACTCAATCTTCATTCCTCAATCCTCAATCCTCAATCCTCAGTCCTCAAGCCTCAATCCTCAATCCTCAATCCTCAATCCTCAATCTTCAATCCTCAATCCTCAATCCTCAATTCTCAATCCTCAATCCTCAATCCTCAATCCTCAATCCTCAATCCTCAATCCTCAATCCTCAATCTTCAATCCTCAATACTCAAACTGCAATCCTCAATCCTCAGTCCTCACTCCTCAATCCTCATTCTTCAATCCTCAATACCGAATCCTCAATCTTCAATCCACAATCCTCAATCCTCAATTCTCAATCCTCAATCCTCAATCCTCAGACTTCAAACACCAATACTCAACCCTCAGTCCTCGTCCTCAATCCACAACCCTCAATTCTCTATCCTCAATCCTCAATCCTCAGTCCTCAAACCTTAATCCTGAATCCTCAATCCTGAATCCTCAATCTTCAGCCCTCAGTCCTCAAACCTTAATCCTGAATCCTCAATCCTGAATCCTCAATCTTCAGCCCTCAGTCCTCAACAATCAGTTGTCAATCCCCAATCCTCAATGTAATATCATCAATTCACAGTTTTCAATACACAATACTCAATCTGCAATCTTCGAATCTCTATCCACAAACATCAATTCTCATCACTCAACCCTCAACACTCAGTCCTCAATGTTCAATCCTCAATCATCAATTCTCAATCTTCAATCCTCAATACTGAACATTCAGTCCTCAATCCTCAATCCTCAGTCCTCAATCCTCAATCCTCAATCTTGAAACCTCAATCCTCAATCCTCAATCCTTAATTCTCAGTCCTCAATCCTCAATCTTCGATCCTCAATACTCAATCTTCAATCTTCAATCCTCAATCCTCAATCCTCAATCTTCAATCCTCAATACTGAATCTTCAATCCTCAATCTTCAATCCTCAATGTTCAATCCGCAATACCCAATCCTCAATCTTCAATACTCAATCCTCAATCCTCAATCCTCAATCCTCAATCCTCAGTCCTCAAACCTTAATCCTGAATCCCCAATCCTGAATCCTCAATCTTCAGCCCTCAGTCCTCAACAATCGGATGTCAATCCCCAATCCTCAATGGAATATCATCAATTCACAGTTTTCAATACACAATACTCAATCTGCAATCTTCGAATCTCTATCCACAAACATCAATTCTCATCACTCAACCCTCAACACTCAGTCCTCAATGTTCAATCCTCAATCATCAATTCTCAATCTTCAATCCTCAATACTGAACCTTCAATCCTCAATCCTCAATCCTCAGTCCTCAATCCTCAATCCTCAATCTTCAATCATCAGTCCCCAATCCTCAATCTTCAACCCTCAATCCTCAATCCTCAATCCTCGATCCTCAGTCCTCAATCCTCAATCCTCAATCCTCAATGTTCAATCCTCAATCCTCAATCCTCAATCCTCAATCCTCAATCCTCAATCTTCAATCCTCAATACTCAATCTTCAATCCTCAATCCTCAATCATCAATCCTCAATGCTCAATCCTCAATCCTCAATCCTCAACCCTCAATCTTCAATCCTCAATACTCAATCTGCAATCCTCAATCCTCAATCCTCAATCCTCAATCCTCATTCTTCAATCCTCAGTGCCCAGTCCTCAATCTTCAATCCTCAATCCTCAATCCTCGATTCTCATTCCTCAATCCTCAATCGTCAATCCTCAATCCTCAATCCTCAGCCCTCAATCCTCAACGTTGAATCCTCTATACCCAATCCTCACTCTTAAATCCTCAATCCTCAATCCTCAATCCTCAATCCTCAATCTTCAATCGTCAATCCTCAATCCTCAATTCTCGATCCTCAATCCTCAATCCTCAGACCTCAAAAATCAATACTCAACCCTCAGTCCCCGTCCTCAATCCTCAAACATGAATCCTCAATCCTCAACCTTCAATCATCAATACTCAATCTTCAATCTTCAATTATCAATCCTCAATCTTCAATCCTCAATACTCAATCTTCAATAATCAATCCTCAATACTCAATCCTCAATACTCAATCCTCAATCGTCAATACTCAATCCCCAATCCTCAATCTTCAATCCTCAATCCTCAATCCTCAATCCTCAATCCTCAATCTTCAATCCTCAATACTCAATCTTCATTCCTCAATCCTCAATCCTCAATCCTCAATCCTCAATCCTCGATCCTCAATCCTCAATCCTCAATCCTCAATCTTCAATCCTCAATACTCAGTATTCAATACTCAATCCTCAATCCTCAATCCTCAATCCTCATTCTTCAATCCTCAATACCCAATCCACAATCTTCAATCCTCAATCCTCAACCCTCAATTCTCAATACTCAATCCTCAATCCTCAGACATCAAACAGCAATACTCAACCCTCAGTCCTCGTCCTCCATGCACAACCATCAATACCCAATACTCAATCTTCAATCATCGATATTCAATCTTCAGTCCTCAATCCTCAATCCTCAATCCTCAATCCTCAATCTTCAATCCCCAATACTCAATCTTCATTCCTCAATCCTCAATCCTCAATCCTCAGTCCTCAAACCACAATCCTCGATCCTCAATCCTCAATCCTCAATCTTCAATCCTCAATCCTCAATCCTCAATTCTCAATCGTCAATCCTCAATCCTCAATCCTCAATCCTCAATCCTCAATCTTCAATCCTCAATACTCAAACTGCAATCCTCAATCCTCAGTCCTCACTCCTCAATCCTCATTCTTCAATCCTCAATACCGAATCCTCAATCTTCAATCCTCAATCCTCAATCCTCAATTCTCAGTCCTCAATCCTCAATCCTCAGACTTCAAACACCAATACTCAACCCTCAGTCCTCGTCCTCCATGCACAACCATCAATACCCAATCCTCAATCTTCAATCATCGATATTCAATCTTCAGTCCTCAATCCTCAATCCTCAATCCTCAATCCTCAATCTTCAATCCCCAATACTCAATCTTCATTCCTCAATCCTCAATCCTCCATCCTCAATCCTCAATCCTCAAGCGTCAATCCTCAATCCTCAATCCTCAATCCTCAGTAATCAATCCTCAATCTTCAATACTGAATCGTCAGTCCTCAGTCCTCAATCCTCAATCCTCAATCCTCGTTCCTCAAACCTCAATCCTCAACCCTCAGTCCTCACACTCAGTTCTCAATTCTCAATCCTCAATAGAATATCATCAATTCACAGTTTTCAATACTCAATACTCAATCTGCAATTTTCAAATCTCTATCCACAAACATCAATTCTCATTATTCAACCCTCAACACTCAGTCCCCAATCCTCAATCTTCAATACTCAATCCTCAATCCTCAATCCTCGATCCTCATTCTTCAATCCTCAATACCCAATCCTCAATCTTCAATCCTTAATCCTCAATCCTCAATCCTCAATCCTCAATACTCAACCCTCAATCCTCAATACTCAATCTTCAATCCTCAATCCTCAATCCTCAATCCTCAATCTTCAATCCTCAATACTCAATCTTCAATCCTCAATCCTCAATCCTCAATCCTCAATCCACATTCTTCAATCCTCAACACCCAATCCTCAATCTTCAATCCTCTACCCTCAGTCCTCAATGCTCAATCCTCAATCCTCAACCCTCAGAACTCAAACATCAATACTCAACCCTCAGTCCTCGTCCTCAGTCCACAACCTTCAATCCTCGATCCTCAATCTTCAATCATCAATATTCAATCTTCAATCCGCAATCCTCAATCCTCAATACTCAATCCACAATCCTCAATGTTCTATCCTCAATACCCAAACCTCAATCTTCAATCCTCAATCCTCAATCCTCAATCCTCAATCCTCAATTTTCAATCCTCAATCCTCAGTCCTCAAACCTCAATCCTGAATCCTCAAACCTGAATCCTCTTTCGTCAGCCCTCAGTCCTCAACAATCTGTTGTCAATCCTCAATACTCAATTGAATATCATCAATTCACAGTTTTCATTACTCAATACTCAATCTGCAATCTTCAAATCTCTATCCACAAACATCAATTCTCATCACTCAACCCTCAACACTCAGTCCTCAATGTTCAATCCTCAATCATCAATTCTCAATCTTCAATCCTCAATACTGAACCTTCAATCCTCAATCCTCAATCCTCAGTCCTCAATCCTCAATCCTCAATCTTCAATCATCAGTCCCCAATCCTCAATCTTCAACCCTCAATCCTCAATCCTCAATCCTCGATCCTCAGTCCTCAATCCTCAATCCTCAATCCTCAATGTTCAATCCTCAATCCTCAATCCTCAATCCTCAATCCTCAATGCACAATTTTCAATCCTGAATACTCAATCCTCAATCATCCATAATCAATCTTCAATCCTCAATCCTCAATCCTCGGTCCTTAATCCTCAATCGCCAATTTCCAATCCTGAATACTCAATCTTCAATCCTCAATACTCAATCTTCAATTCTCAATCCTCAGTCCTCAAACCTCAATTCTGAATCCTCAAATCTCAATTCTGAATCCTCATTCCTGAACCCTCAATCTTCAGCTCTCAGTCCTCAACAATCAGTTGTCAATCCTCAATCCTCAATAGAATATACTCAATTCACATTTTCAATACACAATACTCAATCTGCAATCTTCGAACATCTATCCACAAACATCAATTCTCATCACTCAACCCTCAACACTCAGTCCTCAATGTTCAATCCTCAATCATCAATTCTCAATCTTCAATCCTCAATACTGAACCTTCAATCCTCAATCCTCAATTTTCAAACCTCAATCCTCAATCTTCAATCATCAATACTCAATCTTCAATCCGCAATCCTCAATCTTCAATCCTCAATCCTCAATTCTCAGTCCTCAATACTCAATCCTCAATTGTCAATCCTCAATCCCCAATCCTCAATCTTCAATCCTCAATCCTCAATCCTCAATCCTCAATCCTCAATCTTCAATCCTCAATACTCAATCTTCAATCCTCAATCCTCAATCATCAATCCTCAATGCTCAATCCTCAATCCTCAATCCTCAACCCTCAATCTTCAATCCTCAATACTCAATCTGCAATCCTCAATCCTCAATCCTCAATCCTCAATCCTCATTCTTCAATCCTCAGTGCCCAGTCCTCAATCTTCAATCCTCAATCCTCAATCCTCGATTCTCATTCCTCAATCCTCAATCGTCAGTCCTCAATCCTCAATCCTCAGCCCTCAATCCTCAATGTTGAATCCTCTATACCCAATCCTCAGTCTTAAATCCTCAATCCTCAATCCTCAATCCTCAATCCTCAATCTTCAATCGTCAATCCTCAATCCTCAATTCTCGATCCTCAATCCTCAATCCTCAGACCTCAAAAATCAATACTCAACCCTCAGTCCCCGTCCTCAATCCTCAAACATGAATCCTCAATCCTCAACCTTCAATCATCAATACTCAATCTTCAATCTTCAATTATCAATCCTCAATCTTCAATCCTCAATACTCAATCTTCAATAATCAATCCTCAATACTCAATCCTCAATACTCAATCCTCAATCGTCAATACTCAATCCCCAATCCTCAATCTTCAATCCTCAATCCTCAATCCTCAATCCTCAATCCTCAATCTTCAATCCTCAATACTCAATCTTCATTCCTCAATCCTCAATCCTCAATCCTCAATCCTCAATCCTCAATCCTCGATCCTCAATCCTCAATCCTCAATCCTCAATCTTCAATCCTCAATACTCAGTATTCAATACTCAATCCTCAATCCTCAATCCTCAATCCTCATTCTTCAATCCTCAATACCCAATCCACAATCTTCAATCCTCAATCCTCAACCCTCAATTCTCAATACTCAATCCTCAATCCTCAGACATCAAACAGCAATACTCAACCCTCAGTCCTCGTCCTCCATGCACAACCATCGATACCCAATACTCAATCTTCAATCATCGATATTCAATCTTCAGTCCTCAATCCTCAATCCTCAATCCTCAATCCTCAATCTTCAATCCCCAATACTCAATCTTCATTCCTCAATCCTCAATCCTCAATCCTCAGTCCTCAAACCTCAATCCTCGATCCTCAATCCTCAATCCTCAATCTTCAATCCTCAATCCTCAATCCTCAATTCTCAATCGTCAATCCTCAATCCTCAATCCTCATTCCTCAATCCTCAATCTTCAATCCTCAATACTCAAACTGCAATCCTCAATCCTCAGTCCTCACTCCTCAATCCTCATTCTTCAATCCTCAATACCGAATCCTCAATCTTCAATCCTCAATCCTCAATCCTCAATTCTCAGTCCTCAATCCTCAATCCTCAGACTTCAAACACCAATACTCAACCCTCAGTCCTCGTCCTCCATGCACAACCATCAATACCCAATCCTCAATCTTCAATCATCGATATTCAATCTTCAGTCCTCAATCCTCAATCCTCAATCCTCAATCCTCAATCTTCAATCCCCAATACTCAATCTTCATTCCTCATTCCTCAATCCTCCATCCTCAATCCTCAATCCTCAAGCGTCAATCCTCAATCCTCAATCCTCAATCCTCAGTAATCAATCCTCAATCTTCAATACTGAATCGTCAGTCCTCAGTCCTCAATCCTCAATCCTCAATCCTCGTTCCTCAAACCTCAATCCTCAACCCTCAGTCCTCACACTCAGTTCTCAATTCTCAATCCTCAATAGAATATCATCAATTCACAGTTTTCAATACTCAATACTCAATCTGCAATTTTCAAATCTCTATCCACAAACATCAATTCTCATTATTCAACCCTCAACACTCAGTCCCCAATCCTCAATCTTCAATACTCAATCCTCAATCCTCAATCCTCGATCCTCATTCTTCAATCCTCAATACCCAATCCTCAATCTTCAATCCTCAATCCTCAATCCTCAATCCTCAATCCTCAATCCTCAACCCTCAATCCTCAATACTCAATCTTCAATCCTCAATCCTCAATCCTCAATCCTCAATCTTCAATCCTCAATACTCAATCTTCAATCCTCAATCCTCAATCCTCAATCATCAATCCTCAATCCACATTCTTCAATCCTCAACACCCAATCCTCAATCTTCAATCCTCTACCCTCAGTCCTCAATTCTCAATCCTCAATCCTCAATCCTCAGAACTCAAACATCATTACTCAACCCTCAGTCCTCGTCCTCAGTCCACAACCTTCAATCCTCGATCCTCAATCTTCAATCATCAATATTCAATCTTCAATCCGCAATTCTCAATCCTCAATACTCAATCCACAATCCTCCATGTTCTATCCTCAATACCCAAACCTCAATCTTCAATCCTCAATCCTCAATCCTCAATCCTCAATCCTCAATTTTCAATCCTCAATCCTCAGTCCTCAAACCTCAATCCTGAATCCTCAAACCTGAATCCTCTTTCGTCAGCCCTCAGTCCTCAACAATCTGTTGTCAATCCTCAATACTCAAATGAATATCATTAATTCACAGTTTTCATTACTCAATACTCAATCTGCAATCTTCAAATCTCTATCCACAAACATCAATTCTCATCACTCAACCCTCAACACTCAGACCCCAATCCTTAATATTCAATCCTCAATCCTCAATCCTCAATCCACAATCCTCAACGTTCAATCCTCAATACTCAATCTTCAATGCTCACTCCTCAATCCTCAATCCTCAATTCTCAATCCTCAATCGTCAATCTTCAATCCCCAATACTCAATCTTCAATCCCCAATCCTCAATCCTCGGACCTCAATCCTCAATCGTCCATCTGCAATCCTGAATGCTCAATCTTCAATCCTCAATCCTCAATCCTCAATCCTCAATCCTCAATCCTCATTATCCAATCCTCAATACCCAATCCTCAATCTTCAATCCTCAATCCTCAATCCTCAATTCTCAATCCTCAATCCTCTGTCCTCAGTCCTCAAACCTCAATGCTCAACCCTCAGCCCTCATCCTCAATCCTCAATCCTCAATCCTCAATCCTCAATCTCCAATCCTCAATACTCATACTTCAATCCTCAATCCTCAGTCCACAATCTTCAATCCTCAATGCTCAATCCTCAATCCTCAATCCTCAGTCCTCAATCCTCAATCCTCAATCCTCAAACCTCAATCCTCAACCGTCAGTCCTCGTCCTCAAACCTCAACCCCCAATCCTCAATCCTTAATCTTCAATCATCAATACTCAATCTTCAATCCTCAATCCTCAATCCTCAATCCTCAATCCTCAATCCACAATATTCAACGCACAACCCTCATCCATCAATCCTCAATACGCAACCATCAATCCTCAATTCTCAATACTCAAAAGAATATCCTGAATTCTCATGGTTCAATACTCACCACAATATTCAGTAATCAAATCTCAATCCTCAAACATCAATCCTCAACACGCAATCCTCAGCACTCAGTCCTCTCTCTTCAATCCTCCATCCTCAATCCTCAATCCTCAAGCGTCAATCCTCAATCCTCAATCCTCAATCCTCAGTAATCAATCCTCAATCTTCAATACTGAATCGTCAATCCTCAGTCCTCAATCCTCAATCCTCAATCCTCGTTCCTCAAACCTCAATCCTCAACCCTCAGTCCTCACACTCAATTCTCAATTCTCAATCCTCAATAGAATATCATCAATTCACAGTTTTCAATACTCAATACTCAATCTGCAATTTTCAAATCTCTATCCACAAACATCAATTCTCATCATTCAACCCTCAACACTCAGTCCTCAAACCTCAATTCCGAATCCTCAATACTCAATCTTCAATCCTCAATCCTCAATTCTCAATCCTCAATACACAATCCTCAATCGTCAATCCTCAATCCCCAATCCTCAATCTTCAATCCTCAATCCTCAATCCTCAATCCTCATTCCTCAAACCTCAATCCTCAACCCTCAGTCCTCATCCTCAATTCTCAATTCTCAATCCTCAATCCTCAATCCTCAATCCTCAATCCTCAATCCTCAGACCTCAAACAGCAATACTCAACCCTCAGTCCTCGTCCTCAATCCACAACCATCAATACTGAATCCTGAACCTTCAATCATCAATATTCAATCTTCAGTCCTCAATCCTCAATCCTCAATCCTCAAACCTCAATCCTCAACCGTCAGTCCTCGTTCTCAAACCTCAACCCTCAATCCTCAATCCTCAATCCTCAATCTTCAATCATCAATACTCAATCTTCAATCCTCAATCCTCAATCCTCAATCCTCAATCCTCAATCCACAATATTCAACGCACAACCCTCATCCATCAATCCTCAATACGCAACCATCAATCCTCAATTCTCAATACTCAAAAGAATATCCTGAATTCTCATGGTTCAATACTCACCACAATATTCAGTAATCAAATCTCAATCCTCAAACATCAATCCTCAACAGGCAATCCTCAGCACTCAGTCCTCTCTCTTCAATCCTCCATCCTCAATCCTCAATCCTCAAGCGTCAATCCTCAATCCTCAATCCTCAATCCTCAGTAATCAATCCTCAATCTTCAATACTGAATCGTCAATCCTCAGTCCTCAATCCTCAATCCTCAATCCTCGTTCCTCAAACCTCAATCCTCAACCCTCAGTCCTCACACTCAATTCTCAATTCCCAATCCTCAATAGAATATCATCAATTCACAGTTTTCAATACTCAATACTCAATCTGCAATTTTCAAATCTCTATCCACAAACATCAATTCTCATCACTCAACGCTCAACACTCAGTCCTCAATGTTCAATCCTCAATCCTCAATCCTCAAACCTCAATCTTCAATCCTCAATACTCAATCGTCAATCCTCAATACTCAATCCTCAATCCTCAATCATCAATCCTCAACCATCAATCCTCAATCTTCAATACTCAATCCTCAACCCTCAATCCTCAATCCTCAATACTCAACCATCAATCCTCAATTCTCAATACTCAATAGAATATCCTGAATTCTCAGGATTCTATACTCAAACCTCAATCCTCAACCCTCCGCCCTCATTCTCAATCCTCAATCCACAATCCTCAAACCTCAAGCCTCAACCGTCAGTCCTCGTCCTCAATCTCCAACACTCAATCCTCAATCCTTCCATCTTCAATCTTCAATCCTCAATCCTCAATCCTCAATCCTCAATCCTCAGTCCTCGAACCTCAAACCTGTATCCTCAATCCTGAATCCTCAATCTTCAGACCTCAGTCCTCAACAATCAGTTGTCAATTCTCAATCCTCAATAGAATATCATCAATTCACAGTTTTCAATACTCAATACTCAATCTGCAACTTTCAAATCTCTATCCACAAACATCTATTCTCATCATTCAACCCTCAACACTCAGTCCCCAATCCTCAATCTTCAATACTCAATCCTCAATCCTCAATCCTCGATCCTCAATCTTCAATCCTCAATACTCAATCTTCAATCCCACATCCTCAATCGTCAATCCTCAATCCTCAGTCCTCAGTCGCCAGGCTTCAATCCTCAATACTCAATCTTCAATCCTCAATCCTCAATGCTCATTCCAGAATCCTCATTCTTCAATCCTCAACACCCAATCCTCAATCTTCAAACCTCAATCCTCAATCCTCAACTCTCAATCCTCAATCCTCCATCCTCATTCTTCAATCCTCAATACCCAATCCTCAATCTTCAATTCTCAATCCTCAATCATCAATTCTCAACCCTCAATCCTCAGTCCTCAGCCCTCAATCCTCAATCCTCAAACCTCAGCCCTCATCCTCAATCCTCAATCCTCAATCCTCAATCCTCAATCTTCAATCCACAATACTCAATCTTCAATCCTCAATCCTCAGTCCTCAAACCTCAATCCTCAATCCTCAATCCTCAGTAATCAATCCTCAATCTTCAATACTGAATCGTCAATCCTCAGTCCTCAATCCTCAATCCTCAATCCTCGTTCCTCAAACCTCAATCCTCAGCCCTCAGTCCTCACACTCAATTCTCAATTCTCAATCCTCAATCCTCAATCCTCAATCTTCAATCCTCAATAATCAATCTCCAATCCTAGATCCTCAATCCCCAATCCTCAATCCTTAATCCTCTATCATCAATCCTCAATCTCCAGTCCTCAATCTTCAATCCTCAATGCTCAATCCTCAATCCTCAATCCTCAGTCCTCAATCCTCAATCCTCAATCTTCAAACCTCAATCTTCAATCCTCAATACTCAATCCTCAATCCTCAAACCTCAACCTTAATCTTCAACCCTCAATACTCAATCTTCAATCCTCAATCCTCAATCCTCAATCCTCAATCCTCAACCCTCAATCCTCAATACTCAATCTTCAATCCTCAATCCTCAATCCTCAATCCTCAATCTTCAATCCTCAATACCCAATCTTCAATCCTCAATCCTCAATCCTCAATCCTCAATCCACATTCTTCAATCCTCAACACCCAATCCTCAATCTTCAATCCTCATCCCTCAGTCTTCAATTCTCAATCCTCAATCCTCAATCCTCAGAACTCAAACATCAATACTCAACCGTCAGTCCTCGTCCTCAATCCACAACCCTCAAGCCTCGATCGTCAATCTTCAATCATCAATATTCAATCTTCAATCCGCAATCCTCAATCCTCAATACTCAATCCACAATCCTCAATGTTGTATCCTCAGTACCCAAACCTCAATCTTCAATCCTCAATCCTCAATCCTCATTCCTCAATTTTCAATCCTCAATCCTCAGTCCTCAAACCTCAATCCTGAATCCTCAAACCTGAATCCTCATTCGTCAGCCCTCAGTCCTCAACAATCTGTTGTCAATCCTCAATACTCAATTGAATATCATCAATTCACAGTTTTCATTACTCAATACTCAATCTGCAATCTTCAAATCTCTATCCACAAACATCAATTCTCATCACTCAACCCTCAACACTCAGTCCCCAATCCTCAATATTCAATCCTCAATCCTCAATCCTCAATCCACAATCCTCAACGTTCAATCCTCAATACTCAATCTTCAATGCTCACTCCTCAATCCTCAATCCTCAATTCTCAATCCTCAATCGTCAATCCTCAATCCCCAATACTCAATCTTCAATCCCCAATCCTCAATCCTCGGTCCTCAATCCTCAATCGTCCATCTGCAATCCTGAATGCTCAATCTTCAATCCTCAATCCTCAATCCTCAATCCTCAATCCTCAATCCTCATTCTTCAATCCTCAATACCCAATCCTCAATCTTCAATCCTCAATCCTCAATCCTCAATTCCCAATCCTCAATCCTCAGTCCTCAGTCCTCAAACCTCAATCCTCAACCCTCAGCCCTCATCCTCAATCCTCAATCCTCAATCCTCAAACTTCAATCTCCAATCCTCAATACTCAAACTTCAATCCTCAATCCTCAGTCCACAATCTTCAATCCTGAATGCTCAATCCTCAATCCTCAATCCTCAGTCATCAATCCTCAATCCTCAATCCTCAAACCTCAATCCTCAACCGTCAGTCCTCGTCCTCAAACCTCAACCCCCAATCCTCAATCCTTAATCTTCAATCATCAATACTCAATCTTCAATCCTCAATCCTCAATCCTCAATCCCCAATCCTCAATCCTCAATATTCAACGCACAACCCTCAGCCATCAATCCTCAATACTCAACCATCAATCCTCAATTCTCAATACTCAATAGAATATCCTGAATTCTCATGGTTCAATACTCAATCCACAATATTCAATAATCAAATCTCAATCCTCAAACATCAATTCTCAACACTCAATCCTCAACACTCAGTCCTCTCTAATCAATCCTCCATCCTCAATCCTCAATCCTCAAGAGTCAATCCTCAATCCTCAGTCCTCAACCCTCAATCCTCAGTCCTCAAACCTCCACCACGAATCCTCAATCCTGAATCCTCAATCTTCAGCCATAAGACCTCAACAATCAATTGTCAATCCTCAATCCTCAATAGAATATCCCTAATTCACAGTTTTCAATACTCAATCCCCATTCTTCAATCTTCAAATCTCAACCCTCAAACATCAATTCTCAACCCTCAATCGTCAATCTTCAATCCTCAATAATCAATCTTCAATCCTCAATCCTCAATCCTCAATCCTCAATCCTCATACCCTAATCCTCAATACCCAATCCGCAATCTTCAATCCTCAATCCTCAATACTCAATTCTCAATCCTCAACCCTCAGTCCTCAGTCCTCAAACCTCAATCCTCAACCCTCAGCCCTCTTCCTCAATCCTCAATCCTCAATCCTCAATCCTCAATCTTCAGCCCTCAGTCCTCAACAATCAGTTGTCAATCGTCAATCCTCAATAGAGTATCCTCAATTCACAGTTTTCAATACTCAATAGTCAATCTGCAATCTTCAGATCTCTATCCACAAACACCAATTGACATCACTCAACCCTCAACACTCAGTACTCAATGTTCAATCCTCAATCCTCAATTCTCAATCTTCAGTCCTCAATACTGAATCTTCAACCCTCAACCCTCAATCCTCAATCCTCAATCCTCAATATTCAATCTTCAATCCTCAGTCCCCAATCCTCAATCTTCAATCCTCAATCCTCAATCCTCAATCCTCGATCCTCAATCCTCAATCCTCAATCCTCAATCCTCAATGTTCAATCCGCAATACCCAATCCTCAATCTTCAATCCTCAATCCTCAATCCTCAATCCTCGATCCTCAATCCTCAATCCTCAATCCTCAGTCCTCAAATCTTAATCCTCAGACCGCATCCTCAATCCTCAGTCCTCAATCCTCAGTCCTCTGTCCTCAAACTTCAATCCTCAACCCTCAGACCTCATCCTCAATCCTCAATCCTCAGCCCTCAATCCTCAATCTTCAATCCTCAATACTCAATCTTCAATAATCAATCCTCAATTCTCAATCCTCAATACTCAATTCTCAATCATCAATACTCAATCCCCAAACCTCAATTTTCAATCCTCAATCCTCAATCCTCAATCCTCAATCCTCAATCTTCAATCCTCAATACACAATCTTCAATCCTCAATCCTCAATCCTCAATCCTCAAACCTCAATCCTCAATCCTCAATCCTCAATCCTCAATCCTCAATCTTCAATCCTCAATACTCAATATTCAATCCTCAATCCTCAATCCTCAATCCTCAATCCTCAATCGTCAATCTTCAATCCTCAATACTCAGTCTTCAATCCTCACTCCTCAATCCTCAATCCTCAATCCTCATTCTTCAATCCTCAATACCCAATCCACAATCCTCAATCCTCAATCCTCAATCTTCAATCCTCAATAATCACTCTCCAATCCTAGATCCTCAATCCCCAATCCTCAATCCTCAATCCTCTATCATCAATCCTCAATCCCCATTCCTCAATCTTCAATCCTCAATACTCAATCTTCAATAATCAATCCTCAATTCGCAATCCTCAATACTCAATCCTCAATCGTCAATACTCAATCCCCAATCCTCAATCTTCAATCCTCAATCCTCAATCCTCAATCCTCAATCCTCAATCCTCAATCCTCAATCCTCAATCTTCAATCGTCAATCCTCAATCCTCAATTCTCGATCCTCAATCCTCAATCCCCAGTAATCAATCCTCAATCTTCAATACTGAATCGTCAATCCTCAGTCCTCAATCCTCAATCCTCAATCCTCGTTCCTCAAACCTCAATCCTCAACCCTCAGTCCTCACACTCAATTCTCAATTCTCAATCCTCAATAGAATATCATCAATTCACAGTTTTCAATACTCAATACTCAATCTGCAATTTTCAAATCTCTATCCACAAACATCAATTCTCATCATTCAACCCTCAACACTCAGTCCTCAAACCTCAATTCCGAATCCTCAATACTCAATCTTCAATCCTCAATCCTCAATTCTCAATCCTCAATACACATTCCTCAATCGTCAATCCTCAATCCCCAATCCTCAATCTTCAATCCTCAATCCTCAATCCTCAATCCTCATTCCTCAAACCTCAATCCCCAACCCTCAGTCCTCATCCTCAATTCTCAATTCTCAATCCTCAATCCTCAATACTCAATCCTCAATCCTCAATCCTCAGACCTCAAACAGCAATACTCAACCCTCAGTCCTCGTCCTCAATCCACAACCATCAATACTGAATCCTCAACCTTCAATCATCAATATTCAATCTTCAGTCCTCAATCCTCAATCCTCAACCGTCAGTCCTCGTTCTCAAACCTCAACCCTCAATCCTCAATCCTCAATCCTCAATCTTCAATCATCAATACTCAATCTTCAATCCTCAATCCTCAATCCTCAATCCTCAATCCTCAATCCACAATATTCAACGCACAACCCTCATCCATCAATCCTCAATACGCAACCATCAATCCTCAATTCTCAATACTCAAAAGAATATCCTGAATTCTCATGGTTCAATACTCACCACAATATTCAGTAATCAAATCTCAATCCTCAAACATCAATCCTCAACACGCAATCCTCAGCACTCAGTCCTCTCTCTTCAATCCTCCATCCTCAATCCTCAATCCTCAAGCGTCAATCCTCAATCCTCAATCCTCAATCCTCAATCCTCAATCTTCAATCGTCAATCCTCAATCCTCAATTCTCGATCCTCAATCCTCAATCCTCAGACCTCGAAAATCAATACTCAACCCTCAGTCCCCGTCCTCAATCCTCAAACATGAATCCTCAATCCTCAACCTTCAATCATCAATAATCAATCTTCAATCTTCAATTATCAATCCTCAATCTTCAATCCTCAATACTCAATCTTCAATAATCAATCCTCAATACTCAATCCTCAATACTCAATCCTCAATACTCAATCCTCAATCGTCAATACTCAATCCCCAATCCTCAATCTTCAATCCTCAATCCTCAATCCTCAATCCTCAATCCTCAATCTTCAATCCTCAATACTCAATCTTCATTCCTCAATCCTCAATCCTCAATCCTCAATCCTCAATCCACGATCCTCAATCCTCAATCCTCAATCCTCAATCTTCAATCCTCAATACTCAGTATTCAATACTCAATCCTCAATCCTCAATCCTCAATCCTCATTCTTCAATCCTCAATACCCAATCCACAATCTTCAATCCTCAATCCTCAACCCTCAATTCTCAATACACAATCCTCAATCCTCAGACATCAAACAGCAATACTCAACCCTCAGTCCTCGTCCTCCATGCACAACCATCAATACCCAATACTCAATCTTCAATCATCGATATTCAATCTTCAGTCCTCAATCCTCAATCCTCAATCCTCAATCCTCAATCTTCAATCCCCAATACTCAATCTTCATTCCTCAATCCTCAATCCTCAATCCTCAGTCCTCAAACCTCAATCCTCGATCCTCAATCCTCAATCCTCAATCTTCAATCCTCAATCCTCAATCCTCAATTCTCAATCCTCAATCCTCAATCCTCAATCCTCAATCCTCAATCCTCAATCTTCAATCCTCAATACTCAAACTGCAATCCTCAATCCTCAGTCCTCACTCCTCAATCCTCATTCTTCAATCCTCAATACCGAATCCTCAATCTTCAATCCTCAATCCTCAATCCTCAATTCTCAGTCCTCAATCCTCAATCCTCAGACTTCAAACACCAATACTCAACCCTCAGTCCTCGTCCTCCATGCACAACCATCAATACCCAATCCTCAATCTTCAATCATCGATATTCAATCTTCAGTCCTCAATCCTCAATCCTCAATCCTCAATCCTCAATCTTCAATCCCCAATACTCAATCTTCATTCCTCAATCCTCAATCCTCCATCCTCAATCCTCAATCCTCAAGCGTCAATCCTCAATCCTCAATCCTCAATCCTCAGTAATCAATCCTCAATCTTCAATACTGAATCGTCAGTCCTCAGTCCTCAATCCTCAATCCTCAATCCTCGTTCCTCAAACCTCAATCCTCAACCCTCAGTCCTCACACTCAGTCCTCAATTCTCAATCCTCAATAGAGTATCATCAATTCACAGTTTTCAATACTCAATACTCAATCTGCAATTTTCAAATCTCTATCCACAAACATCAATTCTCATCACTCAACGCTCAACACTCAGTCCTCAATGTTCAATCCTCAATCCTCAATCCTCAAACCTCAATCCTCGATCCTCATTCTTCAATCCTCAATACCCAATCCTCAATCTTCAATCCTCAATCCTCAATCCTCAATCCTCAATCCTCAATCCTCAATACTCAATCCTCAATATTCAATCATCAATATTCAATCTTCAGTCCTCAATCCTCAATCCTGAATCCTCAATCCTCAATCCTCCATCCTCAATGTTCAACCCGCAATACCCAATCCTCAATCTTCAATCCTCAATCCTCAATCCTCAATCCTCAATACTCAATCCACAATCCTCAATGTTGTATCCTCAGTACCCAAACCTCAATCTTCAATCCTCAATCCTCAATCCTCATTCCTCAATTTTCAATCCTCAATCCTCAGTCCTCAAACCTCAATCCTGAATCCTCAAACCTGAATCCTCATTCGTCAGCCCTCAGTCCTCAACAATCTGTTGTCAATCCTCAATACTCAATTGAATATCATCAATTCACAGTTTTCATTACTCAATACTCAATCTGCAATCTTCAAATCTCTATCCACAAACATCAATTCTCATCACTCAACCCTCAACACTCAGTCCCCAATCCTCAATATTCAATCCTCAATCCTCAATCCTCAATCCACAATCCTCAACGTTCAATCCTCAATACTCAATCTTCAATGCTCACTCCTCAATCCTCAATCCTCAATTCTCAATCCTCAATCGTCAATCTTCAATCCCCAATACTCAATCTTCAATCCCCAATCCTCAATCCTCGGTCCTCAATCCTCAATCGTCCATCTGCAATCCTGAATGCTCAATCTTCAATCCTCAATCCTCAATCCTCAATCCTCAATCCTCAATCCTCATTCTTCAATCCTCAATACCCAATCCTCAATCTTCAATCCTCAATCCTCAATCCTCAATTCCCAATCCTCAATCCTCAGTCCTCAGTCCTCAAACCTCAATCCTCAACCCTCAGCCCTCATCCTCAATCCTCAATCCTCAATCCTCAATCTTCAATCTCCAATCCTCAATACTCAAACTTCAATCCTCAATCCTCAGTCCACAATCTTCAATCCTGAATGCTCAATCCTCAATCCTCAATCCTCAGTCATCAATCCTCAATCCTCAATCCTCAAACCTCAATCCTCAACCGTCAGTCCTCGTCCTCAAACCTCAACCCCCAATCCTCAATCCTTAATCTTCAATCATCAATACTCAATCTTCAATCCTCAATCCTCAATCCTCAATCCCCAATCCTCAATCCTCAATATTCAACGCACAACCCTCAGCCATCAATCCTCAATACTCAACCATCAATCCTCAATTCTCAATACTCAATAGAATATCCTGAATTCTCATGGTTCAATACTTAATCCACAATATTCAATAATCAAATCTCAATCCTCAAACATCAATTCTCAACACTCAATCCTCAACACTCAGTCCTCTCTAATCAATCCTCCATCCTCAATCCTCAATCCTCAAGAGTCAATCCTCAATCCTCAGTCCTCAACCCTCAATCCTCAGTCCTCAAACCTCCACCACGAATCCTCAATCCTGAATCCTCAATCTTCAGCCATAAGACCTCAACAATCAATTGTCAATCCTCAATCCTCAATAGAATATCCTTAATTCACAGTTTTCAATACTCAATCCCCATTCTTCAATCTTCAAATCTCAACCCTCAAACATCAATTCTCAACCCTCAATCGTCAATCTTCAATCCTCAATAATCAATCTTCAATCCTCAATCCTCAATCCTCAATCCTCAATCCTCATACCCTAATCCTCAATACCCAATCCGCAATCTTCAATCCTCAATCCTCAATACTCAATTCTCAATCCTCAACCCTCAGTCCTCAGTCCTCAAACCTCAATCCTCAACCCTCAGCCCTCTTCCTCAATCCTCAATCCTCAATCCTCAATCCTCAATCTTCAGCCCTCAGTCCTCAACAATCAGTTGTCAATCGTCAATCCTCAATAGAGTATCCTCAATTCACAGTTTTCAATACTCAATAGTCAATCTGCAATCTTCAGATCTCTATCCACAAACACCAATTGACATCACTCAACCCTCAACACTCAGTACTCAATGTTCAATCCTCAATCCTCAATTCTCAATCTTCAGTCCTCAATACTGAATCTTCAACCCTCAACCCTCAATCCTCAATCCTCAATCCTCAATATTCAATCTTCAATCCTCAGTCCCCAATCCTCAATCTTCAATCCTCAATCCTCAATCCTCAATCCTCGATCCTCAATCCTCAATCCTCAATCCTCAATCCTCAATGTTCAATCCGCAATACCCAATCCTCAATCTTCAATCCTCAATCCTCAATCCTCAATCCTCGATCCTCAATCCTCAATCCTCAATCCTCAGTCCTCAAATCTTAATCCTCAGACCGCATCCTCAATCCTCAGTCCTCAATCCTCAGTCCTCTGTCCTCAAACTTCAATCCTCAACCCTCAGACCTCATCCTCAATCCTCAATCCTCAGCCCTCAATCCTCAATCTTCAATCCTCAATACTCAATCTTCAATAATCAATCCTCAATTCTCAATCCTCAATACTCAATTCTCAATCATCAATACTCAATCCCCAAACCTCAATCTTCAATCCTCAATCCTCAATCCTCAATCCTCAATCCTCAATCTTCAATCCTCAATACACAATCTTCAATCCTCAATCCTCAATCCTCAATCCTCAAACCTCAATCCTCAATCCTCAATCCTCAATCCTCAGACCTCAAACAGCAATACTCAACCCTCAGTCCTCGTCCTCAATCCACAACCATCAATACTGAATCCTCAACCTTCAATCATCAATATTCAATCTTCAGTCCTCAATCCTCAATCCTCAATCCTCAAACCTCAATCCTCAACCGTCAGTCCTCGTTCTCAAACCTCAACCCTCAATCCTCAATCCTCAATCCTCAATCTTCAATCATCAATACTCAATCTTCAATCCTCAATCCTCAATCCTCAATACTCAGTCTTCAATCCTCACTCCTCAATCCTCAATCCTCAATCCTCATTCTTCAATCCTCAATACCCAATCCACAATCCTCAATCCTCAATCCTCAATCTTCAATCCTCAATAATCACTCTCCAATCCTAGATCCTCAATCCCCAATCCTCAATCCTCAATCCTCTATCATCAATCCTCAATCCCCATTCCTCAATCTTCAATCCTCAATACTCAATCTTCAATAATCAATCCTCAATTCGCAATCCTCAATACTCAATCCTCAATCGTCAATACTCAATCCCCAATCCTCAATCTTCAATCCTCAATCCTCAATCCTCAATCCTCAATCCTCAATCCTCAATCCTCAATCCTCAATCTTCAATCGTCAATCCTCAATCCTCAATTCTCGATCCTCAATCCTCAATCCTCAGTAATCAATCCTCAATCTTCAATACTGAATCGTCAATCCTCAGTCCTCAATCCTCAATCCTCAATCCTCGTTCCTCAAACCTCAATCCTCAACCCTCAGTCCTCACACTCAATTCTCAATTCTCAATCCTCAATAGAATATCATCAATTCACAGTTTTCAATACTCAATACTCAATCTGCAATTTTCAAATCTCTATCCACAAACATCAATTCTCATCATTCAACCCTCAACACTCAGTCCTCAAACCTCAATTCCGAATCCTCAATACTCAATCTTCAATCCTCAATCCTCAATTCTCAATCCTCAATACACATTCCTCAATCGTCAATCCTCAATCCCCAATCCTCAATCTTCAATCCTCAATCCTCAATCCTCAATCCTCATTCCTCAAACCTCAATCCTCAACCCTCAGTCCTCATCCTCAATTCTCAATTCTCAATCCTCAATCCTCAATCCTCAATCCTCAATCCTCAATCCTCAGACCTCAAACAGCAATACTCAACCCTCAGTCCTCGTCCTCAATCCACAACCATCAATACTGAATCCTCAACCTTCAATCATCAATATTCAATCTTCAGTCCTCAATCCTCAATCCTCAATCCTCAAACCTCAATCCTCAACCGTCAGTCCTCGTTCTCAAACCTCAACCCTCAATCCTCAATCCTCAATCCTCAATCTTCAATCATCAATACTCAATCTTCAATCCTCAATCCTCAATCCTCAATCCTCAATCCTCAATCCACAATATTCAACGCACAACCCTCATCCATCAATCCTCAATACGCAACCATCAATCCTCAATTCTCAATACTCAAAAGAATATCCTGAATTCTCATGGTTCAATACTCACCACAATATTCAGTAATCAAATCTCAATCCTCAAACATCAATCCTCAACACGCAATCCTCAGCACTCAGTCCTCTCTCTTCAATCCTCCATCCTCAATCCTCAATCCTCAAGCGTCAATCCTCAATCCTCAATCCTCAATCCTCAATCCTCAATCTTCAATCGTCAATCCTCAATCCTCAATTCTCGATCCTCAATCCTCAATCCTCAGACCTCAAAAATCAATACTCAACCCTCAGTCCCCGTCCTCAATCCTCAAACATGAATCCTCAATCCTCAACCTTCAATCATCAATACTCAATCTTCAATCTTCAATTATCAATCCTCAATCTTCAATCCTCAATACTCAATCTTCAATAATCAATCCTCAATACTCAATCCTCAATACTCAATCCTCAATCGTCAATACTCAATCCCCAATCCTCAATCTTCAATCCTCAATCCTCAATCCTCAATCCTCAATCCTCAATCTTCAATCCTCAATACTCAATCTTCATTCCTCAATCCTCAATCCTCAATCCTCAATCCTCAATCCTCAATCCACATTCTTCAATCCTCAACACCCAATCCTCAATCTTGAATCCTCATCCCTCAGTCTTCAATTCTCAATCCTCAATCCTCAATCCTCAGAACTCAAACATCAATACTCAACCCTCAGTCCTCGTCCTCAATCCACAACCCTCAAGCCTCGATCCTCAATCTTCAATCATCAATATTCAATCTTCAATCCGCAATCCTCAATCCTCAATACTCAATCCACAATCCTCAATGTTCTATCCTCAATACCCAAACCTCAATCTTCAATCCTCAATCCTCAATCCTCAATCCTCAATCCTCAATTTTCAATCCTCAATCCTCAGTCCTCAAACCTCAATCCTGAATCCTCAAACCTGAATCCTCATTCGTCAGCCCTCAGTCCTCAACAATCTGTTGTCAATCCTCAATACTCAATTGTATATCATCAATTCACAGTTTTCATTACTCTATACTCAATCTGCAATCTTCAAATCTCTATCCACAAACATCAATTCTCATCACTCAACCCTCAACAATCAGTCCCCAATCCTCAATATTCAATCCTCAATCCTCAATCCTCAATCCACAATCCTCAACGTTCAATCCTCAATACTCAATCTTCAATGCTCACTCCTCAATCCTCAATCCTCAATTCTCAATCCTCAATCGTCAATCTTCAATCCCCAATACTCAATCTTCAATCCCCAATCCTCAATCCTCGGTCCTCAATCCTCAATCGTCCATCTGCAATCCTGAATGCTCAATCTTCAATCCTCAATCCTCAATCCTCAATCCTCAATCCTCAATCCTCATTCTTCAATCATCAATACCCAATCCTCAATCTTCAACCCTCAATCCTCAATCCTCAATTCTCAATCCTCAATCCTCAACACTCAGTCCTCTCTCATCAATCCTCCATCCTCAATCCTCAATCCTCAAGAGTCAATCCTCAATCCTCAATCCTCAACCCTCAATCCTCAGTCCTCAAACCTCCACCACGAATCCTCAATCCTGAATCCTCAATCTTCAGCCATAAGACCTCAACAATCAATTGTCAATCCTCAATCCTCAATAGAATATCTTTAATTCACAGTTTTCAATACTCAATCCCCATTCTTCAATCTTCAAATCTCAACCCTCAACCATCAGTTCTCAACCCTCAATCGTCAATCTTCAATCCTCAATAATCAATCTTCAATCCTCAATCCTCAATCCTCAATCCTCAATCCTCATACCCTAATCCTCAATACCCAATCCGCAATCTTCAATCCTCAATCCTCAATCCTCAATCCTCGATCCTCAATCCTCAATCCTCAATCCTCAGTCCTCAAATCTCAATCCTCAGACCACATCCTCAATCCTCAGTCCTCAATCCTCAGTCTTCTGTCCTCAAACTTCAATCCTCAACCCTCAGACCTCATCCTCAATCCTCTATCCTCAGCCCTCAATCCTCAATCTTCAATCCTCAATACTCAATCCTCAATACTCAATTCTCAATCGTCAATACTCAATCCCCAAACCTCAATCTTCAATCCTCAATCCTCAATCCTCAATCCTCAATCCTCAATCTTCAATCCTCAATACACAATCTTCAATCCTCAATCCTCAATCCTCAATCCTCAACCCTCAATACCCAATCCTCAATCCTTAATCCTCTATCATCAATCCTCAATCCCCATTCCTCAATCTTCAATCCTCAATACTCAATCTTCAATAATCAATCCTCAATTCGCAATCCTCAATACTCAATCCTCAATCGTCAATACTCAATCCCCAATCCTCAATCTTCAATCCTCAATCCTCAATCCTCAATCCTCAATCCTCAATCTTCAATCCTCAATACACAATCTTCAATCCTCAATCCTCAATCCTCAAACCTCAATCCTCAATCCTCAATCCTCAATCCTCAATCCTCAATCCTCAATCTTCAATCCTCAATACTCAATATTCAATCCTTAATCCTCAATCCTCAATCCTCAATCCTCAATCCTCAATCCTCAATCTTCAATCCTCAGTACTCAGCCTTCAATCCTCAATCCTCAATCCTCAATCCTCAATACTCATTCTTCAATCCTCAATACCCAATCCACAATCTTCAATCCTCAATCCTCAATCCTCAATTCTCAATCCTCAATCCTCAATCCTCAGACCTCAAACAGCAATACTCAACCCTCAGTCCTCGTCCTCAATCCACAACCATCAACACTCAATCCTCAATATTCAATCATCAATATTCAATCTTCAGTCCTCAATCCTCAATGCTCAATCCTCAATCCTCAATCCTCCATCCTCAATGTTCAATCCGCAATACCCAATCCTCAATCTTCAATCCTCAATCCTCAATCCTCAATCCTCAATCCTCAGTCCTCGAACCTCAAACCTGTATCCTCAATCCTGAATCCTCAATCTTCAGACCTCAGTCCTCAACAATCAGTTGTCAATTCTCAATCCTCAATAGAATATCATCAATTCACAGTTTTCAATACTCAATACTCAATCTGCAATTTTCAAATCTCTATCCACAAACATCAATTCTCATCATTCAACCCTCAACACTCAGTCCTCAAACCTCAATTCTGAATCCTCAATTTTCAATCTTCAATCATCAATCCTCAATTCTCAATCCTCAATACTCAATCCTCAATCGTCAATCCTCAATCCCCAATCCTCAATCTTCAATCCTCAATCCTCAATCCTCAATCCTCATTCCTCAAACCTCAATCCTCAACCCTCAGTCCTCATCCTCAATTCTCAATTCTCAATCCTCAATCCTCAATCCTCAGACCTCAAACAGCAATACTGAACCCTCAGTCCTCGTCCTCAATCCACAACCATCAATACTGAATCCTCAACCTTCAATCATCAATATTCAATCTTCAGTCCTCAATCCTCAATCCTCAATCCTCAAACCTCAATCCTCAACCGTCAGTCCTCGTTCTCAAACCTCAACCCTCAATCCTCAATCCTCAATCCTCAATCTTCAATCATCAATACTCAAACCTCAATCTTCAATCCTCAATACTCAATCGTCAATCCTCAATACTCAATCCTCAATCCTCAATCATCAATCCTCAACCATCAATCCTCAATCCACAATCCTCAAACCTCAATCCTCAACCGTCAGTCCTCGTCCTCAATCCCCAACACTCAATCCTCAATCCTCCCATCTTCAATCTTCAATCCTCAATCCTCAATCCTCAATCCTCAATCCACATTCTTCAATCCTCAACACCCAATCCTCAATCTTCAATCCTCAACCCTCAGTCTTCAATTCTCAATCCTCAATCCTCAATCCTCAGAACTCAAACATCAATACTCAACCCTCAGTCCTCCTCCTCAATCCACAACCCTCAATCCTCGATCCTCAATCTTCAATCATCAATATTCAATCTTCAATCCTCAATCCTCAATCATCAATACTCAATCCACAATCCTCAATGTTCAATCCTCAATACCCAATCCTCAATCTTCAATCCTCAATCCTCAATCCTCAATTCTCAATCCTCAATCCTCAATCCTCAGACTTCAAACACCAATACTCAACCCTCAGTCCTCGTCCTCAATCCACAACACCCAATCCTGAATCCTCAATCTTCAATCATTAATATTCAATCTTCATTCCTCAATCCACAATCCTCAATCCGCAACCCTCAATCCCCAATGCTCAATCCTCAATACCCAATCCTCAGTCTTCAATCCTCAATCCTCAATCCTCAATGTTCAATCCGCAATACCCAATCCTCAATCTTCAATCCCCAATCCTCAATCTTCAATCCTCATTCCTCAATCCTCAATCCTCAATCCTCAATCTGCAACCCTCAATCCTCAATCCTCAATCCTCAATCCTCATTCTTCAATCCTCAGTGCCCAGTGCTCAATCCTCAATCCTCAAACCTCAATCCTCGATTCTCATTCCTCAATCCTCAATCGTCAATCCTCAATCCTCAATCCTCAACAATCAATCCTCAATGTTGAATCCTCAATACCCAATCCTCAGTCTTCAATCCTCAATCCTCAATCCTGAATCCTCAATCCTCAATCTTCAATCCTCAATCCTCAATCCTCAATTCTCAATCCTCAATCCTCAATCCTCAGACCTCAAACATCAATACTCAACCCTCAGTCCTCGACCTCAATCCACAACCCTCAATCATCAATCCTCAATCCTCAGTCCTCAATCCTCAATCCTCAATCCTCAAACCTCAATCCTCAACCGTCAGTCCCCGTCCTAAATCCTCAAACACGAATCCTCAATCCTCAACCTTCAATCATCAATACTCAATCTTCAATCCTCAATCCTCAATCCTCAATCCTCAATCATTAATCCTCAATCCTCAATATTCAACACACAACCCTCAACCATCAATCCTCAATACTCAACCATCAATCCTCAATTCTCAATACTCAATAGAATATCCTGAATTCTCATGATTCAGTACTCAATCCTCAATATTCAATAATCAAATCGCAATCGTCAAACATCAACTCTCAGCACTCAATCCTCAATACTCTGTCCTCTCTCTTCAATCCTCCATTCTCAATCCTCAATACTCAAGCGTCAATACTCAATCCTCAATCCTCAATCCTCAATCATCAATCCTCAACCCTCAATCCTCAGTCCTCAAACCTCAATCCGGAATCTTCAATCCTGAATCCTCAATCTTCAGCCGTCAGTCCTCAACAATCAATTGTCAATCCTCAATCCTTAATTTTCAATCCTCAATCCTCAATCCGCAATCCTCAATCCTCAATCTTCAATCCTCAGTACTCAATCTTCAATCCTCAATCTTCAATCCTCAATCCTCAATCCTCAATCTTCAATCCTCAATCATCAAGCTTCAATCCTCAGACCTCAAACAGCAATACTCAACCCTCAGTCCTCGTCCTCAATCCACAACCATCAATACTCAATCCTCTATCATCAATCATCAATATTCAATCTTCAGTCCTCAATCCTGAATCCTCAATCCTCAATCCTCAATCCTCAATCCTCAATCCTCAATCCTCAATCCTCAATCCTCAGTCCTCAAACATTAATCCTGAATCCTCAGTCCTGAATCCACAATCTTCAGCCCTCAGTCCTCAACAATCAGTTGTCAATCCCCAATCCTCAATGGAATATCATCAATTCATAGTTTTCAATACTCAATACTCAATCTGCAATCTTCAAATCTCTATCCACAAACATCAATTCTCATCACTCAACACTCAACACTCCGTCCCCAATCCTCAATCTTCAATCCTCAGTGTTCAATGCGCAATACCCAATCCTCAATCTTCAATCCACAATCCTCAGTCCTCAATCCTCAATCCTCAATCCTCAATCCTCAATCCTCAGTCCTCAAACATCAAACCTGAATCCTCAATCCTGAATCCTCAATCTTCAGACCTCAGTCCTCAACAATCAGTTGTCAATTCTCAATCCTCAATAGAATATCATCAATTCACAGTTTTCAATACTCAATGCTCAATCTGCAATCTTCGAATCTCTATCCACAAACATCAATTCTCATCATTCAACCCTCAACACTCAGTCCCCAATCCTCAATCTTCAATCCTCAATCCTCAATCCACAATCCTCGATCCTCAGTCTTCAATCCTCAATACTCAATCTTCAATCCTCGATCCTCAATCCTCAATCCTCAATCCTCAATACTCAATCGTCAGGCTTCAATCCTCAGTACTCAATCTTCAATCCTCAATCCTCAATACTCATTCCTCAATCCTCATTCTTCAATCCTCAATACCCAATCCTCAATCTTGAATCCTCAATCCTCAATCATCAACTCACAATCCTCAACCCTCAGTCCTCAGTCCTCAAACCTCAATCCTCAACCCTCAGCCCTCATCCTCAATCCTCAATCCTCAATCTTCAATCCTCAATCCTCAATCCTCAATCCTCAATCCTCAATCCTCAATCCTCAGTCCTCAAACCTTAATCCTGAATCCTCAATCCTGAATCCTCAATCTTCAGCCCTCAGTCCTCAACAATCAGTTGTCAGTCCCCAGTCCTCAATGGAATATCATCAATTCACAGTTTTCAATACTCAATACTCAATCTGCAATCTTCAAATCTCTATCCACAAACATCAATTCTCATCACTCAACACTCAACACTCCGTCCCCAATCCTCAATCTTCAATCCTCAATCCTCAATCCTCAATCCTCAATTTTCAATCCTCAATACTCAATCTTCAATCAACAATACTCAATCCTCAATCATCAATCCTCAATGCTCAATCCTCAATCCTCAATCTTCAACCCTCAATCTTCAATCCTCAATACTCAATCTGCAATCCTCAATCCTCAATCCTCAATCCTCAATCCTCATTCTTCAATCCTCAGTGCCCAGTCCTCAATCTTGAATCCTCAATCCTCAATCCTCGATTCTCATTCCTCAATCCTCAATCGTCAATCCTCAATCCTCAATCCTCAACCCTCAATCCTCAATCGTCAATCCTCAATCCTCAGTCCTCAATACTCAATCCTCAATCCTCAATCCTCAATACTCAATATTCAGTCCTCAATCCTCAATCCTCAATCTTCAGTCTTCAATCCTCAATCCTCAATCCTCAATCCTCAATGTTCAATCCGCAATACCCAATCCTCAATCTTCAATCCTCAATCCTCAATCCTCAATCCTCAATCCTCAATCCTCAGTCCTCAAACCTTAATCCTGAATCCTCAATCCTGAATCCTCAATCTTCAGCCCTCAGTCCTCAACAATCAGTTGTCAGTCCCCAGTCCTCAATGGAATATCATCAATTCACAGTTTTCAATACTCAATACTCAATCTGCAATCTTCAAATCTCTATCCAGAAACATCAATTCTCATCTCTCGACACTCAACACTCCGTCCCCAATCCTCAATCCTCAATCCTCAATCCTCAATCCTCAATCCTCAATCCTCAATTTTCAATCCTCAATACTCAATCTTCAATCATCAATACTCAATCTTCAATCCTCAATCCTCAATCCTCATTCTTCAATCCTCAGTGCCCAGTCCTCAATCTTGAATCCTCAATCCTCAATCCTCGATTCTCATTCCTCAATCCTCAATCGTCAATCATCAATCCTCAATCCCCAACCCTCAATCCTCAATGTTGAATCCTCAATACCCAATCCTCAGTCTTCAATCCTCAATCCTCAATCGTCAATCCTCAATCCTCAATCTTCAATCCTCAATCCTCAATCCTCAATTCTCAATCCTCAATCCTCAATCCTCAGACCTCAAACATCAATACTCAACCCTCAGTCCTCGTCCTCGATCCACAACACTCAATCCTCAATCCTCAGTCCTAAATCCTCAATCCTCAATCCTCAATCCTCAAACCTCAATCCTCAACCGTCAGTCGACGTCCTCAATCCTCAAACATGAATCCTCAATCCTCAACCTTCAATCATCAATACTCAATCTTCAATCCTCAATTATCAATCCTCAATCTTCAATCCTCAATACTCAATCTTCAATAATCAATCCTCAATACTCAATCCTCAATACTCAATCCTCAATACTCAATCCTCAATCGTCATTACTCAATCCCCAATCCTCAATCTTCAAACCTCAATCCTCAATTCTCAATCCTCAATCCTCAATCTTCAATCCTCAATACTCAATCTTCATTCCTCAATCCTCAATCCTCAATCCTCAATCCTCAATCCTCGATCCTCAATCCTCAATCCTCAATCCTCAATCTTCAATCCTCAATACTCAGTATTCAATACTCAATCCTCAATCCTCAATCCTCAATCCTCAATCTTCAATCCTCAATACTCAATCTCCAATCCTCAATCCTCAATCCTCAATCCTCAGTCCTCACTCCTCAATCCTCATTCATCAATCCTCAATACCGAATCCTCAATCTTCAATCCTCAATCCTCAATCCTCAATTCTCAATCCTCAATCCTCAATCCTCAGACTTCAAACACCAATACTCAACCCTCAGTCCTCGTCCTCAATCCACAACCCTCAATCCTCAGCCCTCAATCCTCAATCCTCAATCCTCAACCCTCAATCCCCAATGCTAAATCCTCAATACCCAATCCTCAGTCTTCAATCCTCAATCCTCAATCCTCAATCCTCAATCCTCAATTCTCAATCCTCAATCCTCAATCTTCGATCCTCAATACTCAATCTTCAATCTTCAATCCTCAATCCTCAATCCTCAATCTTCAATCCTCAATACTGAATCTTCAATCCTCAATGTTCAATCCTCAATGTTCAATCCGCAATACCCAATCCTCAATCTTCAATACTCAATCCTCAATCCTCAATCCTCAATCCTCAATCTTCAATCCTCAATACTCAACCTTCAATCCTCAATCCTCAATCTTCAATCCTCAATCCACAGTCTTCAATCCTCAACACCCAATCCTCAATCTTCAATCCTCAATCCTCAGTCCTCAATTCTCAATCCTCAATCCTCAATCCTCAGACCTCAAACATCAATACTCAACCCTCTGTCCTCGTCCTCATTCCACAACCCTCAATCCTCGATCCTCAATCTTCCATCATCAATATTCAATCTTCAATCCCGAATCCTCAATCATCAATACTCAATACACAATCCTCAATGTTCAGTCCTCAATACCCAATCCTCAATCTTCAATCCTCAATCCTCAATCTTCAACCCTCGATACTCAAACTGCAATCCTCAATCCTCAGTCCTCACTCCTCAATCCTCATTCTTCAATCATCAATCCTCAATCTTCAATCCTCAATACTCAATATTCAATCCTCAATCCTCAATCCTCAATCTTCAATCTTCAATACTCAATCCTCAACCCTCAGTCCTCAACCCGCATTCTTCAATCCGCAATACCCAATCCTCAATCTACAATACTCAATACTCAATCCTCAATTCTCAATCCTCAATCCTCTGCCCTCAGTCCTCAAACCTCAATCCTCAACCCTCAGCCCTCATCCTCAATCCTCAATCCTCAATCCTCAATCCTCAATCTTCAATCCTCAATACTCAATCTTCAATAATCAATCCTCAATTCTCAATCCTCAATACTCAATCCTCAATCGTCAATACTCAATCCTCAATCCTCAATCTTCAATCCTCAATACTCAATCTTCAATCCTCAGTCCTCAATTCTCAATCCTCAATGCTCAATACTCAATCGTCAATCCTCAATCCCCAATCCTCAATCTTCAATCCTAAATCCTCAATCCTCAATCCTCAATCCGCAATCTTCAATCCTCAATACTCAATCTTCAATCCTCAATCCTCAATCCTCAATCCTCAATCCTCAATCCTCAATCCTCAATACTCAAACTGCAATCCTCAATACTCAAACTGCAATCCTGAATCCTCAGTCCTCAATCCTCAATCCTCAGTCCTCAAGCCTCAATCCTCAATCCTCAATCCTCAATCCTCAATCTTCAATCCTCAATCCTCAATCCTCAATTCTCAATCCTCAATCCTCAATCCTCAATCCTCAATCCTCAATCCTCAATCCTCAATCTTCAATCCTCAATACTCAAACTGCAATCCTCAATCCTCAGTCCTCACTCCTCAATCCTCATTCTTCAATCCTCAATACCGAATCCTCAATCTTCAATCCTCAATCCTCAATCCTCAATTCTCAATCCTCAATCCTCAATCCTCAGACTTCAAACACCAATACTCAACCCTCAGTCCTCGTCCTCAATCCACAACCCTCAATCCTCAGTCCTCAATCCTCAATCCTCAATCCTCAACCCTCAATCCCCAATGCTAAATCCTCAATACCCAATCCTCAGTCTTCAATCCTCAATCCTCAATCCTCAATCCTCAATCCTCAATTCTCAATCCTCAATCCTCAATCTTCGATCCTCAATACTCAATCTTCAATCTTCAATTCTCAATCCTCAATCCTCAATCTTCAATCCTCAATACTGAATTTTCAATCCTCAATGTTCAATCCTCAATGTTCAATCCGCAATACCCAATCCTCAACCTTCAATACTCAATCCTCAATCCTCAATCCTCAATCCTCAATCTTCAATCCTCAATACTCAACCTTCAATCCTCAATCCTCAATCCTCAATACTCAATCTTCAATCTTGAATCCTCAATCCTCAATCCTCAATCTTCAATCCACAATACTGAATCATCAATCCTCAATCCTCAATTCTCAGTCCTCAATCCTCAATCTTCAATCCTCAATACTCAATCTTCAATCTTCAATCCTCAATCCTCAGTCCTCAATCTTCAATCCTCAATACTGAATCTTCAATCCTCAGTCTTCATTCCTCAACGTTCAATCCTCAATGTTGAATCCTCAATACCCAATCCTCAGTCTTCAATCCTCAATCCTCAATCCTCAATCCTCAATCCTCAATCTTCAATCGTCAATCCTCAATCCTCAATTCTCAATCCTCAATCCTCAATCCTCTGACCTCAAAGATCAATACTCAACCCTCAGTCCTCGTCCTCAATCCACAACCCTCAATCCTCAATCCTCAATCCTCAGTCCTAAATCCTCAATCCTCAATCCTCAAACCTCAATCCTCAACCGTCAGTCCCCGTCCTCAATCCTCAAACATGAATCCTCAATCCTCAACCTTCAATCATCAATACTCAATCTTCAATCTTCAATTATCAATCCTCAATCTTCAATCCTCAATACTCAATCTGCAATCCTCAATCCTCAATCCTCAATCCTCAATCCTCAATCCTCATTCTTCAATCCTCAGTGCCCAGTCCTCAATCTTCAATCCTCAATCCTCAATCCTCGATTCTCATTCCTCAATCCTCAATCGTCAATCCTCAATCCTCAATCCTCAACCCTCAATCCTCAATGTTGAATCCTCAATACCCAATCCTCAGTCTTCAATCCTCAATCCTCAATCCTCAATCCTCAATCCTCAATCTTCAATCGTCAATCCTCAATCCTCAATTCTCAATCCTCAATCCTCAATCCTCTGACCTCAAAGATCAATACTCAACCCTCAGTCCTCGTCCTCAATCCACAACCCTCAATCCTCAATCCTCAATCCTCAGTCCTAAATCCTCAATCCTCAATCCTCAAACCTCAATCCTCAACCGTCAGTCCCCGTCCTCAATCCTCAAACATGAATCCTCAATCCTCAACCTTCAATCATCAATACTCAATCTTCAATCTTCAATTATCAATCCTCAATCTTCAATCCTCAATACTCAATCTTCAATAATCAATCCTCAATACTCAATCCTCAATACTCAATCCTCAATCGTCAATACTCAATCCCCAATCCTCAATCTTCAATCCTCAATCCTCAATCCTCAATCCTCGATCCTCAATCCTCAATCCTCAATCCTCAATCTTCAATCCTCAATACTCAGTATTCAATACTCAATCCTCAATCCTCAATCCTCAATCCTCATTCTTCAATCCTCAATACCCAATCCACAATCTTCAATCCTCAATCCTCAACCCTCAATTCTCAATACTCAATCCTCAATCCTCAGACCTCAAACAGCAATACTCAACCCTCAGTCCTCGTCCTCAATCCACAACCATCAATACCCAATCCTCAATCTTCAATCATCGATATTCAATCTTCAGTCCTCAATCCTCAATCCTCAATTCTCAATCCTCAATCTTCAATCCCCAATACTCAATCTTCATTCCTCAATCCTCAATCCTCAATCCTCAGTCCTCAAACCTCAATCCTCAATCCTCAATCCTCAATCCTCAATCTTCAATCCTCAATCCTCAATCCTCAATTCTCAATCCTCAATCCTCAATCCTCAATCCTCAATCCTCAATCCTCAATCTTCAATCCTCAATACTCAAACTGCAATCCTCAATCCTCAGTCCTCACTCCTCAATCGTCATTCTTCAATCCTCAATACCGAATCCTCAATCTTCAATCCTCAATCCTCAATCCTCAATTCTCAATCCTCAATCCTCAATCCTCAGACTTCAAACACCAATACTCAACCCTCAGTCCTCGTCCTCAATCCACAACCCTCAATCCTCAATCCTCAATCCTCAATCCTCAACCCTCAATCTCCAATGCTAAATCCTCAATACCCAATCCTCAGTCTTCAATCCTCAATACTGAACATTCAATCCTCAATTCTCAATCCTCAGTCCTCAATCCTCAATCCTCAATCTTCAATCTTCAGTCCCCAATCCTCAATCTTCAACCCTCAATCCTCAATCCTCAATCCTCGATCCTCAGTCCTCAATCCTCAATCCTCAATCCTCAATGTTCAATCCGCAATACCCAATCCTCAATCTTCAATCCTCAATCCTCAATCCTCAATCCTCAATCCTCAATCCTCAGTCCTCAAACCTTAATCCTGAATCCTCAATCCTGAATCCTCAATCTTCAGCCCTCAGTCCTCAACAATCAGTTGTCAATCCCCAATCCTCAGTGGAATATCATCAATTCACAGTTTTCAATACTCAATACTCAATCTGCAATCTTCAAATCTCTATCCACAAACATCAATTCTCATCTCTCAACACTCAACACTCCGTCCCCAATCCTCAATCTTCAATCCTCAATCCTCAATCCTCAATCCTCAATCCTCAATCCTCAATCTTCAGCCATAAGTCCTCAACAATCAATTGTCAATCCTCAATCCTCAATAGAATATCCTCAATTCACAGCTTGCAATACTCAATCCCCATTCTTCAATCTTCAAATCTCAATCCCCTAACGTCAATTCTCATCACGCATCCCTCAACACTCAGTCCTCAATCTTCAATCCTCAATCCTCAATCCTCAATCTTCAATCCTCAATACTCAATCCTCAATCCTCAATCATCAATCCTCAATGCTCAATCCTCAATCCTCAATCCTCAACCCTCAATCTTCAATCCTCAATACTCAATCTGCAATCCTCAATCCTCAATCCTCAATCCTCAATCCTCATTCTTCAATCCTCAGTGCCCAGTCCTCAATCTTCAATCCTCAATCCTCAATCCTCGATTCTCATTCCTCAATCCTCAATCGTCAATCCTCAATCCTCAATCCTCAACCCTCAATCCTCAATGTTGAATCCTCAATACCCAATCCTCAGTCTTCAATCCTCAATCCTCAATCCTCAATCCTCAATCCTCAATCTTCAATCCTCAATCCTCAATCCTCAATTCTCAATCCTCAATCCTCAATCCTCAGACCTCAAACATCGATACTCAACCCTCAGTCCTCGTCCTCAATCCACAAACCTCAATCCTCAATCCTCAGTCCTAAATCCTCAATCCTCAATCCTCAAACCTCAATCCTCAATCTTCAATCCTCAATACTCAAACTGCAATCCTCAATCCTCAATACTGAATCCTCAATCATCATTCTTCAATCCTCAATACCCAATCCACAATCTTCAATCCTCAATCCTCAACCCTCAATTCTCAATACCCAGTCCTCAATCCTCAGACCTCAAACAGCAATACTCAACCCCCAGTCCTCGTCCTCAATCCACAACCATCGATACCCAATCCTCAATCGTCAATCTTCAATCCTCAATCCTCAATCCTCAATCCTCAATCTTCAATCCTCAATACTCAAACTGCAATCCTCAATCCTCAGTCCTCACTCCTCAATCCTCATTCTTCAATCCTCAATACCGAATCCTCAATCTTCAATCCTCAATCCTCAATCCTCAATTCTCAATCCTCAATCCTCAATCCTCAGACTTCAAACACCAATACTCAACCCTCAGTCCTCGTCCTCAATCCACAACCCTCAATCCTCAATCCTCAATCCTCAATCCTCAACCCTCAATCCCCAATGCTAAATCCTCAATACCCAATCCTCAGTCTTCAATCCTCAATACTGAACATTCAATCCTCAATCCTCAATCCTCAGTCCTCAATCCTCAATCCTCATTCTTCAATCCTCAGTGCCCAGTCCTCAATCTTCAATCCTCAATCCTCAATCCTCGATTCTGATTCCTCAATCCTCATTCGTCAATCCTCAATCCTCAATCCTCAACACTCAATCCTCAATGTTGAATCCTCAATACCCAATCCTCAGTCTTCAATCCTCAATCCTCAATCCTCAATCCTCAATCCTCAATCTTCAATCGTCAATCCTCAATCCTCAATTCTCAATCCTCAATCCTCAATCCTCTGACCTCAAAAATCAATACTCAACCCTCAGTCCTCGTCCTCAATCCACAACCCTCAATCCTGAATCCTCAATCCTCAGTCCTAAATCCTCAATCCTCAATCCTTAAACCTCAATCCTCAACCGTCAGTCCCCGTCCTCAATCCTCAAACATGAATCCTCAATCCTCAACCTTCAATCATCAATACTCAATCTTCAATCTTCAATTATCAATCCTCAATCTTCAATCCTCAATACTCAATCTTCAATAATCAATCCTCAATACTCAATCCTCAATACTCAATCCTCAATCGTCAATACTCAATCCGCAATCCTCAATCTTCAATCCTCAATCCTCAATCCTCAATCCTCAATCCTCAATCCTCAATCTTCAATCCTCAATACTCAATCTTCATTCCTCAATCCTCAATCCTCAATCCTCAATCCTCAATCCTCGATCCTCAATCCTCAATCCTCAATCCTCAATCTTCAATCCTCAATACTCAATATTCAATACTCAATTCTCAATCCTCAATCCTCAATCCTCATTCTTCAATCCTCAATACCCGATCCACAATCTTCAATCCTCAATCCTCAACCCTCAATTCTCAATACTCAATCCTCAATCCTCAGACCTCAAACAGCAATACTCAATCCTCAGTCCTCGTCCTCAAACCACAACCATCAATACCCAATCCTCAATCTTCAATCATCGATATTCAATCTTCAGTCCACAATCCTCAATCCTCAATCCTCAATCCTCAATCTTCAATCCCCAATACTCAATCTTCATTCCTCAATCCTCAATCCTCAAACCTCAGTCCTCAAACCTCAATCCTCAATCCTCAATCCTCAATCCTCAATCTTCAATCCTCAATCCTCAATCCTCAATTCTCAATCCTCAATCCTCAATCCTCAATCCTCAATCTTCAATCCTCAATACTCAAACTGCAATCCTCAATCCTCAGTCATCACTCCTCAATCCTCATTCTTCAATCCTCAATACCGAATCCTCAATCTTCAATCCTCAATCCTCAATCCTCAATTCTCAATCCTCAATCCTCAATCCTCAGACTTCAAACACCAATACTCAACCCTCAGTCCTCGTCCTCAATCCACAACCCTCAATCCTCAATCCTCAATCCTCAATCCTCAACCCTCAATCCCCAATGCTAAATCCTCAATACCCAATCCTCAGTCTTCAATCCTCAATACTGAACATTCAATCCTCAATCCACAATCCTCAGTCCTCAATCCTCAATCCTCAATCTTCAATCATCAGTCCCCAATCCTCAATCTTCAACCCTCAATCCTCAATCCTCAATCGTCGATCCTCAATCCTCAGTCCTCAAACCTTAATCCTGAATCCTCAACCCTGAATCCTCAATCTTCAGCCCTCAGTCCTCAACAATCAGTTGTCCATCCCCAATCCTCAATGGAATATCGTCAATTCACAGTTTTCAATACTCAATACTCAATCTGCAATCTTCAAATCTCTATCCACAAACATCAATTCTCATCTCTCAACACTCAACACTCCGTCCCCAATCCTCAATCTTCAATCCTCAATCCTCAATCCTCAATCCTCAATCCTCAATTTTCAATCCTCAATACTCAATCTTCAATCATCAATACTCAATCTTCAATCCGCAATCCTCAATCTTCAATCCTCAATCCTCAATTCTCAGTCCTCAATACTCAATCCTCAACTGTCAATCCTCAATCCCCAATCCTCAATCTTCAATCCTCGATCCTCAATGCTCAATCCTCAATCCTCAACCTTCAATTCTCAATACTCAATCTTCAATCCTCAATCCTCAATCATCAATCCTCAATGCTCAATCCTCAATCCTCAATCTTCAACCCTCAATCTTCAATCCTCAATACTCAATCTGCAATCCTCAATCCTCAATCCTCAATCCTCAATCCTCAATCCTCATTCTTCAATCCTCAGTGCCCAGTCCTCAATCTTCAATCCTCAATCCTCAATCCTCGATTCTCATTCCTCAATCCTCAATCGTCAATCCTCAATCCTCAATCCTCAACCCTCAATCCTCAATGTTGAATCCTCAATACCCAATCCTCAGTCTTCAATCCTCAATCCTCAATCCTCAATCCTCAATCCTCAATCTTCAATCGTCAATCCTCATTCCTCAATTCTCAATCCTCAATCCTCAATCCTCTGACCTGAAAGATCAATACTCAACCCTCAGTCCTCGTCCTCAATCCACAACCCTCAATCCTCAATCCTCAATCCTCAGTCCTAAATCCTCAATCCTCAATCCTCAAACCTCAATCCTCAACCGTCAGTCCCCGTCCTCAATCCTCAAACATGAATCCTCAATCCTCAACCTTCAATCATCAATACTCAATCTTCAATCTTCAATTATCAATCCTCAATCTTCAATCCTCAATACTCAATCTTCAATAATCAATCCTCAATACTCAATCCTCAATACTCAATCCTCAATCGTCAATACTCAATCCCCAATCCTCAATCTTCAATCCTCAATCCTCAATCCTCAATCCTCGATCCTCAATCCTCAATCCTCAATCCTCAATCTTCAATCCTCAATACTCAGTATTCAAAACTCAATCCTCAATCCTCAATCCTCAATCCTCATTCTTCAATCCTCAAAACCCAATCCACAATCTTCAATCCTCAATCCTCAACCCTCAATTCTCAATACTCAATCCTCAATCCTCAGACCTCAAACAGCAATACTCAACCCTCAGTCCTCGTCCTCAATCCACAACCATCAATACCCAATCCTCAATCTTCAATCATCGATATTCAATCTTCAGTCCTCAATCCTCAATCCTCAATTCTCAATCCTCAATCTTCAATCCCCAATACTCAATCTTCATTCCTCAATCCTCAATCCTCAATCCTCAGTCCTCAAACCTCAATCCTCAATCCTCAATCCTCAATCCTCAATCTTCAATCCTCAATCCTCAATCCTCAATTCTCAATCCTCAATCCTCAATCCTCAATCCTCAATCCTCAATCCTCAATCTTCAATCCTCAATACTCAAACTGCAATCCTCAATCCTCAGTCCTCACTCCTCAATCCTCATTCTTCAATCCTCAATACCGAATCCTCAATCTTCAATCCTCAATCCTCAATCCTCAATTCTCAATCCTCAATCCTCAATCCTCAGACTTCAAACACCAATACTCAACCCTCAGTCCTCGTCCTCAATCCACAACCCTCAATCCTCAATCCTCAATCCTCAATCCTCAACCCTCAATCCCCAATGCTAAATCCTCAATACCCAATCCTCAGTCTTCAATCCTCAATACTGAACATTCAATCCTCAATCCTCAATCCTCAGTCCTCAATCCTCAATCCTCAATCTTCAATCATCAGTCCCCAATCCTCAATCTTCAACCCTCAATCCTCAATCCTCAATCCTCGATCCTCAGTCCTCAATCCTCAATCCTCAATCCTCAATGTTCAATCCGCAATACCCAATCCTCAATCTTCAATCCTCAATCCTCAATCCTCAATCCTCAATCCTCAATCCTCAGCCCTCAAACCTTAATCCTGAATCCTCAATCCTGAATCCTCAATCTTCAGCCCTCAGTCCTCAACAATCAGTTGTCAATCCCCAATCCTCAATGGAATATCATCAATTCACAGTTTTCAATACTCAATACTCAATCTGCAATCTTCAAATCTCTATCCACAAACATCAATTCTCATCTCTCAACACTCGACACTCCGGCCCCAATCCTCAATCTTCAATCCTCAATCCTCAATCCTCAATCCTCAATCCTCAATCCTCAACCCTCAATCTTCAGCCATAAGTCCTCAACAATCAATTGTCAATCCTCAATCCTCAATAGAATATCCTCAATTCACAGCTTTCAATACTCAATCCCCATTCTTCAATCTTCAAATCTCAATCCCCTAACGTCAATTCTCATCACGCATCCCTCAACACTCAGTCCTCAATCTTCAATCCTCAATCCTCAATCCTCAATCTTCAATCCTCAATACTCAATCCTCAATCCTCAATCCTCAATCCTCAGTCCTCAAACCTTAATCTTGAATCCTCAATCCTGAATCCTCAATCTTCAGCCCTCAGTCCTCAACAATCAGTTGTCAATCCCCAATCCTCAATGGAATATCGTCAATTCACAGTTTTCAATACTCAATACTCAACCTGCAATCTTCAAATCTCTATCCACAAACATCAATTCTCATCTCTCAACACTCAACACTCCGTCCCCAATCCTCAATCTTCCATCCTCAATCCTCAATCCTCAATCCTCAATCCTCAATCCTCAATCTTCAGCCATAAGTCCTCAACAATCAATTGTCAATCCTCAATCCTCAATAGAATATCCTCAATTCACAGCTTTCAGTACTCAATCCCCATTCTTCAATCTTCAAATCTCAATCCACTACCATCAATTCGCATCACGCATCCCTCAACACTCAGTCCTCAATCTTCAATCCTCAATCCTCAATCCTCAATCTTCAATCCTCAATACTCAATCTTCAATCCTCAATCCTCAATTCTCAATCCTCAATGCTCAATACTCAATCGTCAATCCTCAATACCCAATCCTCAATCTTCAATCCTAAATCCTCAATCCTCAACCCTCAATCCTCAATCTTCAATCCTCAATACTCAATCTTCAATCCTCAATCCTCAATCCTCAGTCCTCAAACCTTAATCCTGAATCCTCAATACTGAATCCTCAATCTTCAGCCCTCAGTCCTCAACAATCAGTTGTCAATCCCCAATCCTCAATGGAGTATCATCAATTCACAGTTTTCAATACTCAATACTCAATCTGCAATCTTCAAATCTCAATCCACAAACATCAATTCTCATCACTCAACACTCAACACTCCGTCCCAATCCTCAATCTTCAATCCTCAATCCTCAATCCTCAATCCTCAATCCTCAATTTTCAATCCTGAATACTCAATCTTCAATCATCCATACTCAATTTTCAATCCTCAATCCTCAATCCTCGGTCCTTAATCCTCAATCGCCAATCTCCAATCCTGAATACTCAATCTTCAATCCTCAATACTCAATCTTCAATCCTCAATCCTCAGTCCTCAAACCTCAATTCTGAATCCTCAAATCTCAATTCTGAATCCTCAATCCTGAACCCTCAATCTTCAGCTCTCAGTCCTCAACAATCAGTTGTCAATCCTCAATCCTCAATAGAATATACTCAATTCACAGTTTTCAATACACAATACTCAATCTGCAATCTTCGAACATGTATCCACAAACATCAATTCTCATCACTCAACCCTCAACACTCAGTCCTCAATGTTCAATCCTCAATCATCAATTCTCAATCTTCAATCCTCAATACTGAACCTTCAATCCTCAATCCTCAATCCTCAATCCTCAATCCTCAATCCTCAATCCTCAATCTTCAATCCTCAATACTCAAACTGCAATCCTCAATCCTCAGTCCTCACTCCTCAATCCTCATTCTTCAATCCTCAATACCGAATCCTCAATCTTCAATCCTCAATCCTCAATCCTCAATTCTCAATCCTCAATCCTCAATCCTCAGACTTCAAACACCAATACTCAACCCTCAATCCTCAATCCTCAATCCTCAATCCTCAATTTTCAATCCTCAATCCTCAATCCTCAGTCCTCAATCCTCAATCCTCAATCTTCAATCCTCAGTCCCCAATCCTCAATCTTCAACCCTCAATCCTCAATCCTCAATCCTCGATCCTCAGTCCTCAATCCACAATCCTCAATCCTCAATGTTCAATCCGCAATACCCAATCCTCAATCCACAACCCTCAATCCTCAATCCTCAATCCTCAGTCCTAAATCCTCAATCCTCAATCCTCAAACCTCAATCCTCAACCGTCAGTCCCCGTCCTCAATCCTCAAACGTGAATCCTCAATCCTCAACCTTCAATCATCAATACTCAATCTTCAACCTTCAATTATCAATCCTCAATCTTCAATCCTCAATACTCAATATTCAATACTCAATCCTCAATCCTCAATCCTCAATCCTCATTCTTCAATCCTCAATACCCAATCCACAATCTTCAATCCTCAATCCTCAACCCTCAATTCTCAATACTCAATCCTCAATCCTCAGACCTCAAACAGCAATACTCAACCCTCAGTCCTCGTCCTCAATCCACAACCATCAATACCCAATCCTCAATCTTCAATCATCGATATTCAATCTTCAGTCCTCAATCCTCAATCCTCAATCCTCAATCCTCAATCTTCAATCCCCAATACTCAATCTTCATTCCTCAATCCTCAATCCTCAATCCTCAGTCCTCAAACCTCAATCCTCAATCCTCAATCCTCAATCCTCAATCTTCAATCCTCAATCCTCAATCCTCAATTCTCAATCCTCAATCCTCAATCCTCAATCCTCAATCCTCAATCCTCAATCTTCAATCCTCAATACTCAAACTGCAATCCTCAATCCTCAGTCCTCACTCCTCAATCCTCATTCTTCAATCCTCAATACCGAATCCTCAATCTTCAATCCTCAATCCTCAATCCTCAATTCTCAATCCTCAATCCTCAATCCTCAGACTTCAAACCCCAATACTCAACCCTCAGTCCTCGTCCTCAATCCACAACCCTCAATCCTCAATCCTCAATCCTCAATCCTCAACCCTCAATCCCCAATGCTAAATCCTCAATACCCAATCCTCAGTCTTCAATCCTCAATACTGAACATTCAATCCTCAATCCTCAATCCTCAGTCCTCAATCCTCAATCCTCATTCTTCAATCCTCAGTGCCCAGTCCTCAATCTTCAATCCTCAATCCTCAATCCTCGATTCTCATTCCTCAATCCTCATTCGCCAATCCTCAATCCTCAATCCTCAACCCTCAATCCTCAATGTTGAATCCTCAATACCCAATCCTCAGTCTTCAATCCTCAATCCTCAATCCTCAATCCTCAATCCTCAATCTTCAATCGTCAATCCTCAATCCTCAATTCTCAATCCTCAATCCTCAATCCTCTGACCTCAAAAATCAATACTCAACCCTCAGTCCTCGTCCTCAATCCACAACCCTCAATCCTGAATCCTCAATCCTCAGTCCTAAATCCTCAATCCTCAATCCTCAAACCTCAATCCTCAACCGTCAGTCCCCGTCCTCAATCCTCAAACATGAATCCTCAATCCTCAACCTTCAATCATCAATACTCAATCTTCAATCTTCAATTATCAATCCTCAATCTTCAATCCTCAATACTCAATCTTCAATAATCAATCCTCAATACTCAATCCTCAATACTCAATCCTCAATCGTCAATACTCAATCCCCAATCCTCAATCTTCAATCCTCAATCCTCAATCCTCAATCCTCAATCCTCAATCCTCAATCTTCAATCCTCAATACTCAATCTTCATTCCTCAATCCTCAATCCTCAATCCTCAATCCTCAATCCTCGATCCTCAATCCTCAATCCTCAATCCTCAATCTTCAATCCTCAATACTCAATATTCAATACTCAATTCTCAATCCTCAATCCTCAATCCTCATTCTTCAATCCTCAATACCCGATCCACAATCTTCAATCCTCAATCCTCAACCCTCAATTCTCAATACTCAACCCTCAATCCTCAGACCTCAAACAGCAATACTCAATCCTCAGTCCTCGTCCTCAATCCACAACCATCAATACCCAATCCTCAATCTCCAATCATCGATATTCAATCTTCAGTCCTCAATCCTCAATCCTCAATGCTCAATCCTCAATCTTCAATCCCCAATACTCAATCTTCATTCCTCAATCCTCAATCCTCAATCCTCAGTCCTCAAACCTCAATCCTCAATCCTCAATCCTCAATCCTCAATCTTCAATCCTCAATCCTCAATCCTCAATTCTCAATCCTCAATCCTCAATCCTCAATCCTCAATCTTCAATCCTCAATACTCAAACTGCAATCCTCAATCCTCAGTCCTCACTCCTCAATCCTCATTCTTCAATCCTCAATACCGACTCCTCAATCTTCAATCCTCAATCCTCAATCCTCAAATCTCAATCCTCAATCCTCAATCCTCAGACTACAAACACCAATACTCAACCCTCAGTCCTCGTCCTCAATCCACAACCCTCAATCCTCAATCCTCAATCCTCAATCCTCAACCCTCAATCCCCAATGCTAAATCCTCAATACCCAATCCTCAGTCTTCAATCCTCAATACTGAACATTCAATCCTCAATCCACAATCCTCAGTCCTCAATCCTCAATCCTCAATCTTCAATCATCAGTCCCCAATCCTCAATCTTCAACCCTCAATCCTCAATCCTCAATCCTCGATCCTCAGTCCTCAATCCTCAATCCTCAATCCTCAATGTTCAATCCGCAATACCCAATCCTCAATCTTCAATCCTCAATCCTCAATCCTCAATCCTCAATCCTCAATCCTCAGTCCTCAAACCTTAATCCTGAATCCTCAATCCTGAATCCTCAATCTTCAGCCCTCGGTCCTCAACAATCAGTTGTCAATCCCCAATCCTCAATGGAATATCATCAATTCACAGCTTTCAATACCCAATACTCAATCTGCAATCTTCAAATCTCTATCCACAAACATCAATTCTCATCTCTCAACACTCAACACTCCGTCCCCAATCCTCAATCTTCAATCCTCAACCCTCAATCCTCAATCCTCAATCCTCAATCCTCAATCTTCAGCCATAAGTCCTCAACAATCAATTGTCAATCCTCAATCCTCAATAGAATATCCTCAATTCACAGCTTTCAATACTCAATCCCCATTCTTCAATCTTCAAATCTCAATCCCCTAACGTCAATTCTCATCACGCATCCCTCAACACTCAGTCCTCAATCTTCAATCCTCAATCCTCAATCCTCAATCTTCAATCCTCAATACTCAATCCTCAATCCTCAATCATCAATCCTCAATGCTCAATCCTCAATCCTCAATCCTCAACCCTCAATCTAACAATCCTCAATACTCAATCTGCAATCCTCAATCCTCAATCCTCAATCCTCAATCCTCATTCTTCAATCCTCAGTGCCCAGTCCTCAATCTTCAATCCTCAATCCTCAATCCTCGATTCTCATTCCTCAATCCTCAATCGTCAGTCCTCAATCCTCAACCCTCAACCCTCAATCCTCAATGTTGAATCCTCAATACCCAATCCTCAGTCTTCAATCCTCAATCCTCAATCCTCAATCCTCAATCCTCAATCCTCAATCTTCAATCCTCAATCCTCAATCCTCAATTCTCAATCCTCAATCCTCAATCCTCAGACATCAAACATCAATACTCAACCCTCAGTCCTCGTCCTCAATCCACAAACCTCAATCCTCACTCCTCAGTCCTAAATCCTCAATCCTCAATCCTCAATTTTCAATCCTCAATCCTCAATCCTCAGTCCTCAATCCTCAATCCTCAATCTTCAATCCTCAGTCCCCAATCCTCAATCTTCAACTCTCAATCCTCAATCCTCAATCCTCGATCCTCAGTCCTCAATCCTCAATCCTCAATCCTCAATGTTCAATCCGCAATACCCAATCCTCAATCTTCAATCCTCAATCCTCAATCCTCAATCCTCAATCCTCAATCCTCAGTCCTCAAACCTTAATCTTGAATCCTCAATCCTGAATCCTCAATCTTCAGCCCTCAGTCCTCAACAATCAGTTGTCAATCCCCAATCCTCAATGGAATATCGTCAATTCACAGTTTTCAATACTCAATACTCAATCTGCAATCTTCAAATCTCTATCCACAAACATCAATTCTCATCTCTCAACACTCAACACTCCGTCCCCAATCCTCAATCTTCCATCCTCAATCCTCAATCCTCAATCCTCAATCCTCAATCCTCAATCTTCAGCCATAAGTCCTCAACAATCAATTGTCAATCCTCAATCCTCAATAGAATATCCTCAATTCACAGCTTTCAGTACTCAATCCCCATTCTTCAATCTTCAAATCTCAATCCACTACCATCAATTCGCATCACGCATCCCTCAACACTCAGTCCTCAATCTTCAATCCTCAATCCTCAATCCTCAATCTTCAATCCTCAATACTCAATCTTCAATCCTCAATCCTCAATTCTCAATCCTCAATGCTCAATACTCAATCGTCAATCCTCAATACCCAATCCTCAATCTTCAATCCTAAATCCTCAATCCTCAACCCTCAATCCTCAATCTTCAATCCTCAATACTCAATCTTCAATCCTCAATCCTCAATCCTCAGTCCTCAAACCTTAATCCTGAATCCTCAATACTGAATCCTCAATCTTCAGCCCTCAGTCCTCAACAATCAGTTGTCAATCCCCAATCCTCAATGGAGTATCATCAATTCACAGTTTTCAATACTCAATACTCAATCTGCAATCTTCAAATCTCAATCCACAAACACCAATTCTCATCACTCAACACTCAACACTCCGTCCCAATCCTCAATCTTCAATCCTCAATCCTCAATCCTCAATCCTCAATCCTCAATTTTCAATCCTGAATACTCAATCTTCAATCATCCATACTCAATCTTCAATCCTCAATCCTCAATCCTCGGTCCTTAATCCTCAATCGCCAATCTCGAATCCTGAATACTCAATCTTCAATCCTCAATACTCAATCTTCAATCCTCAATCCTCAGTCCTCAAACCTCAATTCTGAATCCTCAAATCTCAATTCTGAATCCTCAATCCTGAACCCTCAATCTTCAGCTTTCAGTCCTCAACAATCAGTTGTCAATCCTCAATCCTCAATAGAATATACTCAATTCACAGTTTTCAATACACAATACTCAATCTGCAATCTTCGAACATCTATCCACAAACATCAATTCTCATCACTCAACCCTCAACACTCAGTCCTCAATGTTCAATCCTCAATCATCAATTCTCAATCTTCAATCCTCAATACTGAACCTTCAATCCTCAATCCTCAATCCTCAATCCTCAATCCTCAATCCTCAATCCTCAATCTTCAATCCTCAATACTCAAACTGCAATCCTCAATCCTCAGTCCTCACTCCTCAATCCTCATTCTTCAATCCTCAATACCGAATCCTCAATCTTCAATCCTCAATCCTCAATCCTCAATTCTCAATCCTCAATCCTCAATCCTCAGACTTCAAACACCAATACTCAACCCTCAGTCCTCGTCCTCAATCCACAACCCTCAATCCTCAATCCTCAATCCTCAATCCTCAACCCTCAATCCCCAATGCTAAATCCTCAATACCCAATCCTCAGTCTTCAATCCTCAATACTGAACATTCAATCCTCAATCCTCAATCCTCGATTCTCATTCCTCAATCCTCATTCGTCAATCCTCAATCCTCAATCCTCAACCCTCAATCCTCAATGTTGAATCCTCAATACCCAATCCTCAGTCTTCAATCCTCAATCCTCAATCCTCAATCCTCAATCCTCAATCTTCAATCGTCAATCCTCAATCCTCAATTCTCAATCCTCAATCCTCAATCCTCTGACCTCAAAAATCAATACTCAACCCTCAGTCCTCGTCCTCAATCCACAACCCTCAATCCTGAATCCTCAATCCTCAGTCCTAAATCCTCAATCCTCAATCCTCAAACCTCAATCCTCAACCGTCAGTCCCCGTCCTCAGTCCTCAAACATGAATCCTCAATCCTCAACCGTCAATCATCAATACTCTATCTTCAATCTTCAATTATCAATCCTCAATCTTCAATCCTCAATACTCAATCTTCAATAATCAATCCTCAATACTCAATCCTCAATACTCAATCCTCAATCGTCAATACTCAATCCCCAATCCTCAATCTTCAATCCTCAATCCTCAATCCTCAATCCTCAATCCTCAATCCTCAATCTTCAATCCTCAATACTCAATCTTCATTCCTCAATCCTCAATCCTCAATCCTCAATCCTCAATCCTCGATCCTCAATCCTCAATCCTCAATCCTCAATCTTCAATCCTCAATACTCAATATTCAATACTCAATTCTCAATCCTCAATCCTCAATCCTCATTCTTCAATCCTCAATACCCGATCCACAATCTTCAATCCTCAATCCTCAACCCTCAATTCTCAATACTCAATCCTCAATCCTCAGACCTCAAACAGCAATACTCAATCCTCAGTCCTCGTCCTCAATCCACAACCATCAATACCCAATCCTCAATCTTCAATCATCGATATTCAATCTTCAGTCCACAATCCTCAATCCTCAATCCTCAATCCTCAATCTTCAATCCCCAATACTCAATCTTCATTCCTCAATCCTCAATCCTCAATCCTCAGTCCTCAAACATCAATCCTCAATCCTCAATCCTCAATCCTCAATCTTCAATCCTCAATCCTCAATCCTCAATTCTCAATCCTCAATCCTCAATCCTCAATCCTCAATCTTCAATCCTCAATACTCAAACTGCAATCCTCAATCCTCAGTCATCACTCCTCAATCCTCATTCTTCAATCCTCAATACCGAATCCTCAATCTTCAATCCTCAATCCTCAATCCTCAATTCTCAATCCTCAATCATCAATCCTCAGACTTCAAACACCAATACTCAACCCTCAGTCCTCGTCCTCAATCCACAACCCTCAATCCTCAATCCTCAATCCTCAATCCTCAACCCTCAATCCCCAATGCTAAATCCTCAATACCCAATCCTCAGTCTTCAATCCTCAATACTGAACATTCAATCCTCAATCCACAATCCTCAGTCCTCAATCCTCAATCCTCAATCTTCAATCATCAGTCCCCAATCCTCAATCTTCAACCCTCAATCCTCAATCCTCAATCGTCGATCCTCAATCCTCAGTCCTCAAACCTTAATCCTGAATCCTCAATCCTGAATCCTCAATCTTCAGCCCTCAGTCCTCAACAATCAGTTGTCAATCCCCAATCCTCAATGGAATATCGTCAATTCACAGATTTCAATACTCAATACTCAATCTGCAATCTTCAAATCTCTATCCACAAACATCAATTCTCATCTCTCAACACTCAACACTCCGTCCCCAATCCTCAATCTTCAATCCTCAATCCTCAATCCTCAATCCTCAATCCTCAATTTTCAATCCTCAATACTCAATCTTCAATCATCAATACTCAATCTTCAATCCGCAATCCTCAATCTTCAATCCTCAATCCTCAATTCTCAGTCCTCAATACTCAATCCTCAATTGTCAATCCTCAATCCCCAATCCTCAATCTTCAATCCTCGATCCTCAATCCTCAATCCTCAATCGTCAACCTTCAATTCTCAATACTCAATCTTCAATCCTCAATCCTCAATCATCAATCCACAATGCTCAATCCTCAATCCTCAATCCTCAACACTCAATCTTCAATCCTCAATTCTCAATCTTCAATCCTCAATACTGAACCTTCAATCCTCAATCCTCAATCCTCAATCCTCAATCCTCAATCCTCAATCCTCAATCTTCAATCCTCAATACTCAAACTGCAATCCTCAATCCTCAGTCCTCACTCCTCAATCCTCATTCTTCAATCCTCAATACCGAATCCTCAATCTTCAATCCTCAATCCTCAATCCTCAATTCTCAATCCTCAATCCTCAATCCTCAGACTTCAAACACCAATACTCAACCCTCAGTCCTCGTCCTCAATCCACAACCCTCAATCCTCAATCCTCAATCCTCAATCCTCAACCCTCAATCCCCAATGCTAAATCCTCAATACCCAATCCTCAGTCTTCAATCCTCAATACTGAACATTCAATCCTCAATCCTCAATCCTCGATTCTCATTCCTCAATCCTCATTCGTCAATCCTCAATCCTCAATCCTCAACCCTCAATCCTCAATGTTGAATCCTCAAAACCCAATCCTCAGTCTTCAATCCTCAATCCTCAATCCTCAATCCTCAATCCTCAATCTTCAATCGTCAATCCTCAATCCTCAATTCTCAATCCTCAATCCTCAATCCTCTGACCTCAAAAATCAATACTCAACCCTCAGTCCTCGTCCTCAATCCACAACCCTCAATCCTGAATCCTCAATCCTCAGTCCTAAATCCTCAATCCTCAATCCTCAAACCTCAATCCTCAACCGTCAGTCCCCGTCCTCAATCCTCAAACATGAATCCTCAATCCTCAACCTTCAATCATCAATACTCTATCTTCAATCTTCAATTATCAATCCTCAATCTTCAATCCTCAATACTCAATCTTCAATAATCAATCCTCAATACTCAATCCTCAATACTCAATCCTCAATCGTCAATACTCAATCCCCAATCCTCAATCTTCAATCCTCAATCCTCAATCCTCAATCCTCAATCCTCAATCCTCAATCTTCAATCCTCAATACTCAATCTTCATTCCTCAATCCTCAATCCTCAATCCTCAATCCTCAATCCCCGATCCTCAATCCTCAATCCTCAATCCTCAATCTTCAGTCCTCAATACTCAATATTCAATACTCAATTCTCAATCCTCAATCCTCAATCCTCATTCTTCAATCCTCAATACCCGATCCACAATCTTCAATCCTCAATCCTCAACCCTCAATTCTCAATACTCAATCCTCAATCCTCAGACCTCAAACAGCAATACTCAATCCTCAGTCCTCGTCCTCAATCCACAACCATCAATACCCAATCCTCAATCTTCAATCATCGATATTCAATCTTCAGTCCACAATCCTCAATCCTCAATCCTCAATCCTCAATCTTCAATCCCCAATACTCAATCTTCATTCCTCAATCCTCAATCCTCAATCCTCAGTCCTCAAACCTCAATCCTCAATCCTCAATCCTCAATCCTCAATCTTCAATCCTCAATCCTCAATCCTCAATTCTCAATCCTCAATCCTCAATCCTCAATCCTCAATCTTCAATCCTCAATACTCAAACTGCAATCCTCAATCCTCAGTCATCACTCCTCAATCCTCATTCTTCAATCCTCAATACCGAATCCTCAATCTTCAATCCTCAATACTCAATCCTCAATTCTCAATCCTCAATCCTCAATCCTCAGACTTCAAACACCAATACTCAACCCTCAGTCCTCGTCCTCAATCCACAACCCTCAATCCTCAATCCTCAATCCTCAATCCTCAACCCTCAATCCCCAATGCTAAATCCTCAATACCCAATCCTCAGTCTTCAATCCTCAATACTGAACATTCAATCCTCAATCCACAATCCTCAGTCCTCAATCCTCAATCCTCAATCTTCAATCATCAGTCCCCAATCCTCAATCTTCAACCCTCAATCCTCAATCCTCAATCGTCGATCCTGAATCCTCAGTCCTCAAACCTTAATCCTGAATCTTCAATCCTGAATCCTCAATCTTCAGCCCTCAGTCCTCAACAATCAGTTGTCAATCCCCAATCCTCAATGGAATATCGTCAATTCACAGTTTTCAATACTCAATACTCAATCTGCAATCTTCAAATCTCTATCCACAAACATCAATTCTCATCTCTGAACACTCAACACTCCGTCCCCAATCCTCAATCTTCAATCCTCAATCCTCAATCCTCAATCCTCAATCCTCAATTTTCAATCCTCAATACTCAATCTTCAATCATCAATACTCAATCTTCAATCCGCAATCCTCAATCTTCAATCCTCAATCCTCAATTCTCAGTCCTCAATACTCAATCCTCAATTGTCAATCCTCAATCCCCAATCCTCAATCTTCAATCCTCGATCCTCAATCCTCAATCCTCAATCCTCAACCTTCAATTCTCAATACTCAATCTTCAATCCTCAATCCTCAATCATCAATCCTCAATGCTCAATCCTCAATCCTCAATCCTCAACCCTCAATCTTCAATCCTCAATACTCAATCTGCAATCCTCAATCCTCAATCCTCAATCCTCAATCCTCAATCCTCATTCTTCAATCCTCAGTGCCCAGTCCTCAATCTTCAATCCTCAATCCTCAATCCTCGATTCTCATTCCTCAATCCTCAATCGTCAATCCTCAATCCTCAATCCTCAACCCTCAATCCTCAATGTTGAATCCTCAATACCCAATCCTCAGTCTTCAATCCTCAATCCTCAATCCTCAATCCTCAATCCTCAATCTTCAATCGTCAATCCTCATTCCTCAATTCTCAATCCTCAATCCTCAATCCTCTGACCTCAAAGATCAATACTCAACCCTCAGTCCTCGTCCTCAATCCACAACCCTCAATCCTCAATCCTCAATCCTCAGTCCTAAATCCTCAATCCTCAATCCTCAAACCTCAATCCTCAACCGTCAGTCCCCGTCCTCAATCCTCAAACATGAATCCTCAATCCTCAACCTTCAATCATCAATACTCAATCTTCAATCTTCAATTATCAATCCTCAATCTTCAATCCTCAATACTCAATCTTCAATAATCAATCCTCAATACTCAATCCTCAATACTCAATCCTCAATCGTCAATACTCAATCCCCAATCCTCAATCTTCAATCCTCAATCCTCAATCCTCAATCCTCGATCCTCAATCCTCAATCCTCAATCCTCAATCTTCAATCCTCAATACTCAGTATTCAAAACTCAATCCTCAATCCTCAATCCTCAATCCTCATTCTTCAATCCTCAATACCCAATCCACAATCTTCAATCCTCAATCCTCAACCCTCAATTCTCAATACTCAGTCCTCAATCCTCAGACCTCAAACAGCAATACTCAACCCTCAGTCCTCGTCCTCAATCCACAACCATCAATACCCAATCCTCAATCTTCAATCATCGATATTCAATCTTCAGTCCTCAATCCTCAATCCTCAATTCTCAATCCTCAATCTTCAATCCCCAATACTCAATCTTCATTCCTCAATCCTCAATCCTCAATCCTCAGTCCTCAAACCTCAATCCTCAATCCTCAATCCTCAATCCTCAATCCTCAATCCTCAATCCTCAATCTTCAGCCATAAGTCCTCAACAATCAATTGTCAATCCTCAATCCTCAATAGAATATCCTCAATTCACAGCTTTCAATACTCAATCCCCATTCTTCAATCTTCAAATCTCAATCCCCTAACGTCAATTCTCATCACGCATCCCTCAACACTCAGTCCTCAATCTTCAATCCTCAATCCTCAATCCTCAATCTTCAATCCTCAATACTCAATCCTCAATCCTCAATCATCAATCCTCAATGCTCAATCCTCAATCCTCAATCCTCAACCCTCAATCTTCAATCCTCAATACTCAATCTGCAATCCTCAATCCTCAATCCTCAATCCTCAATCCTCATTCTTCAATCCTCAGTGCCCAGTCCTCAATCTTCAATCCTCAATCCTCAATCCTCGATTCTCATTCCTCAATCCTCAATCGTCAATCCTCAATCCTCAATCCTCAACCCTCAATCCTCAATGTTGAATCCTCAATACCCAATCCTCAGTCTTCAATCCTCAATCCTCAATCCTCAATCCTCAATCCTCAATCTTCAATCCTCAATCCTCAATCCTCAATTCTCAATCCTCAATCCTCAATCCTCAGACCTCAAACATCAATACTCAACCCTCAGTCCTCGTCCTCAATCCACAAACCTCAATCCTCAATCCTCAGTCCTAAATCCTCAATCCTCAATCCTCAAACCTCAATCCTCAATCTTCAATCCTCAATACTCAAACTGCAATCCTCAATCCTCAATCCTCAATCCTCAATCCTCATTCTTCAATCCTCAATACCCAATCCACAATCTTCAATCCTCAATCCTCAACCCTCAATTCTCAATACCCAGTCCTCAATCCTCAGACCTCAAACAGCAATACTCAACCCTCAGTCCTCGTCCTCAATCCACAACCATCGATACCCAATCCTCAATCCTCAATCTTCAATCCTCAATCCTCAATCCTCAATCCTCAATCTTCAATCCTCAATACTCAAACTGCAATCCTCAATCCTCAGTCCTCACTCCTCAATCCTCATTCTTCAATCCTCAATACCGAATCCTCAATCTTCAATCCTCAATCCTCAATCCTCAATTCTCAATCCTCAATCCTCAATCCTCAGACTTCAAACACCAATACTTAACCCTCAGTCCTCGTCCTCAATCCACAACCCTCAATCCTCAATCCTCAATCCTCAATCCTCAACCCTCAATCCTCAGACTTCAAACACCAATACTTAACCCTCAGTCCTCGTCCTCAATCCACAACCCTCAATCCTCAATCCTCAATCCTCAATCCTCAACCCTCAATCCCCAATGCTAAATCCTCAATACCCAATCCTCAGTCTTCAATCCTCAATCCTCAATCCTCAATCCTCAATCCTCAATCCTCAATCCTCAATCCTCAATCTTCAGCCATAAGTCCTCAACAATCAATTGTCAATCCTCAATCCTCAATAGAATATCCTCAATTCACAGCTTTCAATACTCAATCCCCATTCTTCAATCTTCAAATCTCAATCCCCTAACGTCAATTCTCATCACGCATCCCTCAACACTCAGTCCTCAATCTTCAATCCTCAATCCTCAATCCTCAATCTTCAATCCTCAATACTCAATCCTCAATCCTCAATCATCAATCCTCAATGCTCAATCCTCAATCCTCAATCCTCAACCCTCAATCTTCAATCCTCAATACTCAATCTGCAATCCTCAATCCTCAATCCTCAATCCTCAATCCTCAATCCTCAATCCTCAATCTTCAATCCTCAATACTCAATCTTCATTCCTCAATCCTCAATCCTCAATCCTCAATCCTCAATCCTCGATCCTCAATCCTCAATCCTCAATCCTCAATCTTCAATCCTCAATACTCAATATTCAATACTCAATTCTCAATCCTCAATCCTCAATCCTCATTCTTCAATCCTCAATACCCGATCCACAATCTTCAATCCTCAATCCTCAACCCTCAATTCTCAATACTCAACCCTCAATCCTCAGACTTAAAACAGCAATACTCAATCCTCAGTCCTCGTCCTCAATCCACAACCATCAATACCCAATCCTCAATCTCCAATCATCGATATTCAATCTTCAGTCCTCAATCCTCAATCCTCAATCCTCAATCCTCAATCTTCAATCCCCAATACTCAATCTTCATTCCTCAATCCTCAATCCTCAATCCTCAGTCCTCAAACCTCAATCCTCAATCCTCAATCCTCAATCCTCAATCTTCAATCCTCAATCCTCAATCCTCAATTCTCAATCCTCAATCCTCAATCCTCAATCCTCAATCTTCAATCCTCAATACTCAAACTGCAATCCTCAATCCTCAGTCCTCACTCCTCAATCCTCATTCTTCAATCCTCAATACCGAATCCTCAATCTTCAATCCTCAATCCTCAATCCTCAAATCTCAATCCTCAATCCTCAGACTACAAACACCAATACTCAACCCTCAGTCCTCGTCCTCAATCCACAACCCTCAATCCTCAATCCTCAATCCTCAATCCTCAACCCTCTATCCCCAATGCTAAATCCTCAATACCCAATCCTCAGTCTTCAATCCTCAATACTGAACATTCAATCCTCAATCCACAATCCTCAGTCCTCAATCCTCAATCCTCAATCTTCAATCATCAGTCCCCAATCCTCAATCTTCAACCCTCAATCCTCAATCCTCAATCCTCGATCCTCAGTCCTCAATCCTCAATCCTCAATCCTCAATGTTCAATCCGCAATACCCAATCCTCAATCTTCAATCCTCAATCCTCAATTCTCAATCCTCAATCCTCAATCCTCAGACATCAAACATCAATACTCAACCCTCAGTCCTCGTCCTCAATACACAAACCTCAATCCTCACTCCTCAGTCCTAAATCCTCAATCCTCAATCCTCAATTTTCAATCCTCAATCCTCAATCCTCAGTCCTCAATCCTCAATCCTCAATCTTCAATCCTCAGTCCCCAATCCTCAATCTTCAACCCTCAATCCTCAATCCTCAATCCTCGATCCTCAGTCCTCAATCCTCAATCCTCAATCCTCAATGTTCAATCCGCAATACCCTATCCTCAATCTTCAATCCTCAATCCTCAATCCTCAATCCTCAATCCTCAATCCTCAATCTTCAGCCATAAGTCCTCAACAATCAATTGTCAATCCTCAATCCTCAATAGAATATCCTCAATTCACAGCTTTCAGTACTCAATCCCCATTCTTCAATCTTCAAATCTCAATCCACTACCATCAATTCTCATCACGCATCCCTCAACACTCAGTCCTCAATCTTCAATCCTCAATCCTCAATCCTCAATCTTCAATCCTCAATACTCAATCTTCAATCCTCAATCCTCAATTCTCAATCCTCAATGCTCAATACTCAATCGTCAATCCTCAATACCCAATCCTCAATCTTCAATCCTAAATCCTCAATCCTCAACCCTCAATCCTCAATCTTCAATCCTCAATACTCAATCTTCAATCCTCAATCCTCAATCCTCAGTCCTCAAACCTTAATCCTGAATCCTCAATACTGAATCCTCAATCTTCAGCCCTCAGTCCTCAACAATCAGTTGTCAATCCCCAATCCTCAATGGAGTATCATCAATTCACAGTTTTCAATACTCAATACTCAATCTGCAATCTTCAAATCTCAATCCACAAACATCAATTCTCATCACTCAACACTCAACACTCCGTCCCAATCCCCAATCTTCAATCCTCAATCCTCAATCCTCAATCCTCAATCCTCAATTTTCAATCCTGAATACTCAATCTTCAATCATCCATACTCAATCTTCAATCCTCAATCCTCAATCCTCGGTCCTTAATCCTCAATCGCCAATCTCCAATCCTGAATACTCAATCTTCAATCCTCAATACTCAATCTTCAATCCTCAATCCTCAGTCCTCAAACCTCAATTCTGAATCCTCAAATCTCAATTCTGAATCCTCAATCCTGAACCCTCAATCTTCAGCTCTCAGTCCTCAACAATCAGTTGTCAATCCTCAATCCTCAATAGAATATACTCAATTCACAGTTTTCAATACACAATACTCAATCTGCAATCTTCGATCATCTATCCACAAACATCAATTCTCATCACTCAACCCTCAACACTCAGTCCTCAATGTTCAATCCTCAATCATCAGTTCTCAATCTTCAATCCTCAATACTGAACCTTCAATCCTCAATCCTCAATCCTCAATCCTCAATCCTCAATCCTCAATCCTCAATCTTCAATCCTCAATACTCAATCCTCAATCCTCAGACTTCAAACACCAATACTCAACCCTCAGTCCTCGTCCTCAATCCACAACCCTCAATCCTCAATCCTCAATCCTCAATCCTCAACCCTCAATCCCCAATGCTAAATCCTCAATACCCAATCCTCAGTCTTCAATCCTCAATACTGAACATTCAATCCTCAATCCTCAATCCTCAGTCCTCAATCCTCAATCCTCATTCTTCAATCCTCAGTGCCCAGTCCTCAATCTTCAATCCTCAATCCTCAATCCTCGATTCTCATTCCTCAATCCTCATTCGTCAATCCTCAATCCTCAATCCTCAACCCTCAATCCTCAATGTTGAATCCTCAATACCCAATCCTCAGTCTTCAATCCTCAATCCTCAATCCTCAATCCTCAATCCTCAATCTTCAATCGTCAATCCTCAATCCTCAATTCTCAATCATCAATCGTCAATCCTCTGACCTCAAAAATCAATACTCAACCCTCAGTCCTCGTCCTCAATCCACAACCCTCAATCCTGAATCCTCAATCCTCAGTCCTAAATCCTCAATCCTCAATCCTCAAACCTCAATCCTCAACCGTCAGTCCCCGTCCTCAATCCTCAAACATGAATCCTCAATCCTCAACCTTCAATCATCAATACTCAATCTTCAATCTTCAATTATCAATCCTCAATCTTCAATCCTCAATACTCAATCTTCAATAATCAATCCTCAATACTCAATCCTCAATACTCAATCCTCAATCGTCAATACTCAATCCCCAATCCTCAATCTTCAATCCTCAATCCTCAATCCTCAATCCTCAATCCTCAATCCTCAATCTTCAATCCTCAATACTCAATCTTCATTCCTCAATCCTCAATCCTCAATCCTCAATCCTCAATCCTCGATCCTCAATCCTCAATCCTCAATCCTCAATCTTCAATCCTCAATACTCAATATTCAATACTCAATTCTCAATCCTCAATCCTCAATCCTCATTCTTCAATCCTCAATACCCGATCCACAATCTTCAATCCTCAATCCTCAACCCTCAATTCTCAATACTCAACCCTCAACCCTCAGACCTCAAACAGCAATACTCAATCCTCAGTCCTCGTCCTCAATCCACAACCATCAATACCCAATCCTCAATCTCCAATCATCGATATTCAATCTTCAGTCCTCAATCCTCAATCCTCAATCCTCAATCCTCAATCTTCAATCCCCAATACTCAATCTTCATTCCTCAATCCTCAATCCTCAATCCTCAGTCCTCAAACCTCAATCCTCAATCCTCAATCCTCAATCCTCAATCTTCAATCCTCAATCCTCAATCCTCAATTCTCAATCCTCAATCCTCAATCCTCAATCCTCAATCTTCAATCCTCAATACTCAAACTGCAATCCTCAATCCTCAGTCCTCACTCCTCAATCCTCATTCTTCAATCCTCAATACCGAATCCTCAATCTTCAATCCTCAATCCTCAATCCTCAAATCTCAATCCTCAATCCTCAATCCTCAGACTACAAACACCAATACTCAACCCTCAGTCCTCGTCCTCAATCCACAACCCTCAATCCTCAATCCTCAATCCTCAACCCTCAATCCCCAATGCTAAATCCTCAATACCCAATCCTCAGTCTTCAATCCTCAATACTGAACATTCAATCCTCAATCCACAATCCTCAGTCCTCAATCCTCAATCCTCAATCTTCAATCATCAGTCCCCAATCCTCAATCTTCAACCCTCAATCCTCAATCCTCAATCCTCGATCCTCAGTCCTCAATCCTCAATCCTCAATCCTCAATGTTCAATCCGCAATACCCAATCCTCAATCTTCAATCCTCAATCCTCAATCCTCAATCCTCAATCCTCAATCCTCAATCCTCAATCCTCAGTCCTCAAACCTTAATCCTGAATCCTCAATCCTGAATCCTCAATCTTCAGCCCTCAGTCCTCAACAATCAGTTGTCAATCCCCAATCCTCAATGGAATATCATCAATTCACAGTTTTCAATACTCAATACTCAATCTGCAATCTTCAAATCTCTATCCACAAACATCAATTCTCATCTCTCAACACTCAACACTCCGTCCCCAATCCTCAATCTTCAATCCTCAACCCTCAATCCTCAATCCTCAATCCTCAATCCTCAATCTTCAGCCATAAGTCCTCAACAATCAATTGTCAATCCTCAATCCTCAATAGAATATCCTCAATTCACAGCTTTCAATACTCAATCCCCATTCTTCAATCTTCAAATCTCAATCCCCTAACGTCAATTCTCATCACGCATCCCTCAACACTCAGTCCTCAATCTTCAATCCTCAATCCTCAATCCTCAATCTTCAATCCTCAATACTCAATCCTCAATCCTCAATCATCAATCCTCAATGCTCAATCCTCAATCCTCAATCCTCAACCCTCAATCTTCAATCCTCAATACTCAATCTGCAATCCTCAATCCTCAATCCTCAATCCTCAATCCTCATTCTTCAATCCTCAGTGCCCAGTCCTCAATCTTCAATCCTCAATCCTCAATCCTCGATTCTCATTCCTCAATCCTCAATCGTCAATCCTCAATCCTCAATCCTCAACCCTCAATCCTCAATGTTGAATCCTCAATACCCAATCCTCAGTCTTCAATCCTCAATCCGCAATCCTCAATCCTCAATCCTCAATCCTCAATCTTCAATCCTCAATCCTCAATCCTCAATTCTCAATCCTCAATCCTCAATCCTCAGACATCAAACATCAATACTCAACCCTCAGTCCTCGTCCTCAATCCACAAACCTCAATCCTCACTCCTCAGTCCTAAATCCTCAATCCTCAATCCTCAATTTTCAATCCTCAATCCTCAATCCTCAGTCCTCAATCCTCAATCCTCAATCTTCAATCCTCAGTCCCCAATCCTCAATCTTCAACCCTCAATCCTCAATCCTCAATCCTCGATCCTCAGTCCTCAATCCTCAATCCTCAATCCTCAATGTTCAATCCGCAATACCCAATCCTCAATCTTCAATCCTCAATCCTCAATCCTCAATCCTCAATCCTCAATCCTCAGTCCTCAAACCTTAATCTTGAATCCTCAATCCTGAATCCTCAATCTTCAGCCCTCAGTCCTCAACAATCAGTTGTCAATCCCCAATCCTCAATGGAATATCGTCAATTCACAGTTTTCAATACTCAATACTCAATCTGCAATCTTCAAATCTCTATCCACAAACATCAATTCTCATCTCTCAACACTCAACACTCCGTCCCCAATCCTCAATCTTCAATCCTCAATCCTCAATCCTCAATCCTCAATCCTCAATCCTCAATCTTCAGCCATAAGTCCTCAACAATCAATTGTCAATCCTCAATCCTCAATAGAATATCCTCAATTCACAGCTTTCAGTACTCAATCCCCATTCTTCAATCTTCAAATCTCAATCCACTACCATCAATTCGCATCACGCATCCCTCAACACTCAGTCCTCAATCTTCAATCCTCAATCCTCAATCCTCAATCTTCAATCCTCAATACTCAATCTTCAATCCTCAATCCTCAATTCTCAATCCTCAATGCTCAATACTCAATCGTCAATCCTCAATACCCAATCCTCAATCTTCAATCCTAAATCCTCAATCCTCAACCCTCAATCCTCAATCCTCAATCTTCAATCCTCAATACTCAATCTTCAATCCTCAATCCTCAATCCTCAGTCCTCAAACCTTAATCCTGAATCCTCAATACTGAATCCTCAATCTTCAGCCCTCAGTCCTCAACAATCAGTTGTCAATCCCCAATCCTCAATGGAGTATCATCAATTCACAGTTTTCAATACTCAATACTCAATCTGCAATCTTCAAATCTCAATCCACAAACATCAATTCTCATCACTCAACACTCAACACTCCGTCCCAATCCTCAATCTTCAATCCTCAATCCTCAATCCTCAATCCTCAATCCTCAATTTTCAATCCTGAATACTCAATCTTCAATCATCCATACTCAATCTTCAATCCTCAATCCTCAATCCTCGGTCCTTAATCCTCAATCGCCAATCTCCAATCCTGAATACTCAATCTTCAATCCTCAATACTCAATCTTCAATCCTCAATCCTCAGTCCTCAAACCTCAATTCTGAATCCTCAAATCTCAATTCTGAATCCTCAATCCTGAACCCTCAATCTTCAGCTCTCAGTCCTCAACAATCAGTTGTCAATCCTCAATCCTCAATAGAATATACTCAATTCACAGTTTTCAATACACAATACTCAGTCTGCAATCTTCGAACATCTATCCACAAACATCCATTCTCATCACTCAACCCTCAACACTCAGTCCTCAATGTTCAATCCTCAATCATCAATTCTCAATCTTCAATCCTCAATACTGAACCTTCAATCCTCAATCCTCAATCCTCAGTCCTCAATCCTCAATCCTCAATCTTCAATCCTCAGTCCCCAATCCTCAATCTTCAACCCTCAATCCTCAATCCTCAATCCTCGATCCTCAGTCCTCAATCCTCAATCTTCAATCCTCAATGTTCAATCCGTAATACCCAATCCTCAATCTTCAATCCTCAATCCTCAATCCTCAATCCTCAATCCTCAGTCCTCAAACCTTAATCCTGAATCCTCAATCCTGAATCCTCAATCTTCAGCCCTCAGTCCTCAACAATCAGTTGTCAATCCCCAATCCTCAATGGAATATCATCAATTCACAGTTTTCAATACTCAATACTCAATCTGCAGTCTTCAAATCTCTATCCACAAACATCAATTCTCATCTCTCAACACTCAACACTCCGTCCCCAATCCTCAATCTTCAATCCTCAATCCTCAATCCTCAATCCTCAATCCTCAATTTTCAATCCTCAATACTCAATCTTCAATCATCAATACTCAATCTTCAATCCGCAATCCTCAATCTTCAATCCTCAATCGTCAATTCTCAGTCCTCAATACTCAATCCTCAATTGTCAATCCTCAATCCCCAATCCTCAATCTTCAATCCTCAATCCTCAACCCTCAATTCTCAATACCCAGTCCTCAATCCTCAGACCTCAAACAGCAATACTCAACCCTCAGTCCTCGTCCTCAATCCACAACCATCGATACCCAATCCTCAATCCTCAATCTTCAATCCTCAATCCTCAATCCTCAATCCTCAATCTTCAATCCTCAATACTCAAACTGCAATCCTCAATCCTCAGTCCTCACTCCTCAATCCTCATTCTTCAATCCTCAATACCGAATCCTCAATCTTCAATCCTCAATCCTCAATCCTCAATTCTCAATCCTCAATCCTCAATCCTCAGACTTCAAACACCAATACTTAACCCTCAGTCCTCGTCCTCAATCCACAACCCTCAATCCTCAATCCTCAATCCTCAATCCTCAACCCTCAATCCTCAGACTTCAAACACCAATACTTAACCCTCAGTCCTCGTCCTCAATCCACAACCCTCAATCCTCAATCCTCAATCCTCAATCCTCAACCCTCAATCCCCAATGCTAAATCCTCAATACCCAATCCTCAGTCTTCAATCCTCAATCCTCAATCCTCAATCCTCAATCCTCAATCCTCAATCCTCAATCCTCAATCTTCAGCCATAAGTCCTCAACAATCAATTGTCAATCCTCAATCCTCAATAGAATATCCTCAATTCACAGCTTTCAATACTCAATCCCCATTCTTCAATCTTCAAATCTCAATCCCCTAACGTCAATTCTCATCACGCATCCCTCAACACTCAGTCCTCAATCTTCAATCCTCAATCCTCAATCCTCAATCTTCAATCCTCAATACTCAATCCTCAATCCTCAATCATCAATCCTCAATGCTCAATCCTCAATCCTCAATCCTCAACCCTCAATCTTCAATCCTCAATACTCAATCTGCAATCCTCAATCCTCAATCCTCAATCCTCAATCCTCAATCCTCAATCCTCAATCTTCAATCCTCAATACTCAATCTTCATTCCTCAATCCTCAATCCTCAATCCTCAATCCTCAATCCTCGATTCTCAATCCTCAATCCTCAATCCTCAATCTTCAATCCTCAATACTCAATATTCAATACTCAATTCTCAATCCTCAATCCTCAATCCTCATTCTTCAATCCTCAATACCCGATCCACAATCTTCAATCCTCAATCCTCAACCCTCAATTCTCAATACTCAACCCTCAATCCTCAGACCTAAAACAGCAATACTCAATCCTCAGTCCTCGTCCTCAATCCACAACCATCAATACCCAATCCTCAATCTCCAATCATCGATATTCAATCTTCAGTCCTCAATCCTCAATCCTCAATCCTCAATCCTCAATCTTCAATCCCCAATACTCAATCTTCATTCCTCAATCCTCAATCCTCAATCCTCAGTCCTCAAACCTCAATCCTCAATCCTCAATCCTCAATCCTCAATCTTCAATCCTCAATCCTCAATCCTCAATTCTCAATCCTCAATCCTCAATCCTCAATCCTCAATCTTCAATCCTCAATACTCAAACTGCAATCCTCAATCCTCAGTCCTCACTCCTCAATCCTCATTCTTCAATCCTCAATACCGAATCCTCAATCTTCAATCCTCAATCCTCAATCCTCAAATCTCAATCCTCAATCCTCAGACTACAAACACCAATACTCAACCCTCAGTCCTCGTCCTCAATCCACAACCCTCAATCCTCAATCCTCAATCCTCAATCCTCAACCCTCTATCCCCAATGCTAAATCCTCAATACCCAATCCTCAGTCTTCAATCCTCAATACTGAACATTCAATCCTCAATCCACAATCCTCAGTCCTCAATCCTCAATCCTCAATCTTCAATCATCAGTCCCCAATCCTCAATCTTCAACCCTCAATCCTCAATCCTCAATCCTCGATCCTCAGTCCTCAATCCTCAATCCTCAATCCTCAATGTTCAATCCGCAATACCCAATCCTCAATCTTCAATCCTCAATCCTCAATTCTCAATCCTCAATCCTCAATCCTCAGACATCAAACATCAATACTCAACCCTCAGTCCTCGTCCTCAATACACAAACCTCAATCCTCACTCCTCAGTCCTAAATCCTCAATCCTCAATCCTCAATTTTCAATCCTCAATCCTCAATCCTCAGTCCTCAATCCTCAATCCTCAATCTTCAATCCTCAGTCCCCAATCCTCAATCTTCAACCCTCAATCCTCAATCCTCAATCCTCGATCCTCAGTCCTCAATCCTCAATCCTCAATCCTCAATGTTCAATCCGCAATACCCTATCCTCAATCTTCAATCCTCAATCCTCAATCCTCAATCCTCAATCCTCAATCCTCAATCTTCAGCCATAAGTCCTCAACAATCAATTGTCAATCCTCAATCCTCAATAGAATATCCTCAATTCACAGCTTTCAGTACTCAATCCCCATTCTTCAATCTTCAAATCTCAATCCACTACCATCAATTCTCATCACGCATCCCTCAACACTCAGTCCTCAATCTTCAATCCTCAATCCTCAATCCTCAATCTTCAATCCTCAATACTCAATCTTCAATCCTCAATCCTCAATTCTCAATCCTCAATGCTCAATACTCAATCGTCAATCCTCAATACCCAATCCTCAATCTTCAATCCTAAATCCTCAATCCTCAACCCTCAATCCTCAATCTTCAATCCTCAATACTCAATCTTCAATCCTCAATCCTCAATCCTCAGTCCTCAAACCTTAATCCTGAATCCTCAATACTGAATCCTCAATCTTCAGCCCTCAGTCCTCAACAATCAGTTGTCAATCCCCAATCCTCAATGGAGTATCATCAATTCACAGTTTTCAATACTCAATACTCAATCTGCAATCTTCAAATCTCAATCCACAAACATCAATTCTCATCACTCAACACTCAACACTCCGTCCCAATCCCCAATCTTCAATCCTCAATCCTCAATCCTCAATCCTCAATCCTCAATTTTCAATCCTGAATACTCAATCTTCAATCATCCATACTCAATCTTCAATCCTCAATCCTCAATCCTCGGTCCTTAATCCTCAATCGCCAATCTCCAATCCTGAATACTCAATCTTCAATCCTCAATACTCAATCTTCAATCCTCAATCCTCAGTCCTCAAACCTCAATTCTGAATCCTCAAATCTCAATTCTGAATCCTCAATCCTGAACCCTCAATCTTCAGCTCTCAGTCCTCAACAATCAGTTGTCAATCCTCAATCCTCAATAGAATATACTCAATTCACAGTTTTCAATACACAATACTCAATCTGCAATCTTCGATCATCTATCCACAAACATCAATTCTCATCACTCAACCCTCAACACTCAGTCCTCAATGTTCAATCCTCAATCATCAGTTCTCAATCTTCAATCCTCAATACTGAACCTTCAATCCTCAATCCTCAATCCTCAATCCTCAATCCTCAATCCTCAATCCTCAATCTTCAATCCTCAATACTCAATCCTCAATCCTCAGACTTCAAACACCAATACTCAACCCTCAGTCCTCGTCCTCAATCCACAACCCTCAATCCTCAATCCTCAATCCTCAATCCTCAACCCTCAATCCCCAATGCTAAATCCTCAATACCCAATCCTCAGTCTTCAATCCTCAATACTGAACATTCAATCCTCAATCCTCAATCCTCAGTCCTCAATCCTCAATCCTCATTCTTCAATCCTCAGTGCCCAGTCCTCAATCTTCAATCCTCAATCCTCAATCCTCGATTCTCATTCCTCAATCCTCATTCGTCAATCCTCAATCCTCAATCCTCAACCCTCAATCCTCAATGTTGAATCCTCAATACCCAATCCTCAGTCTTCAATCCTCAATCCTCAATCCTCAATCCTCAATCCTCAATCTTCAATCGTCAATCCTCAATCCTCAATTCTCAATCATCAATCCTCAATCCTCTGACCTCAAAAATCAATACTCAACCCTCAGTCCTCGTCCTCAATCCACAACCCTCAATCCTGAATCCTCAATCCTCAGTCCTAAATCCTCAATCCTCAATCCTCAAACCTCAATCCTCAACCGTCAGTCCCCGTCCTCAATCCTCAAACATGAATCCTCAATCCTCAACCTTCAATCATCAATACTCAATCTTCAATCTTCAATTATCAATCCTCAATCTTCAATCCTCAATACTCAATCTTCAATAATCAATCCTCAATACTCAATCCTCAATACTCAATCCTCAATCGTCAATACTCAATCCCCAATCCTCAATCTTCAATCCTCAATCCTCAATCCTCAATCCTCAATCCTCAATCCTCAATCTTCAATCCTCAATACTCAATCTTCATTCCTCAATCCTCAATCCTCAATCCTCAATCCTCAATCCTCGATCCTCAATCCTCAATCCTCAATCCTCAATCTTCAATCCTCAATACTCAATATTCAATACTCAATTCTCAATCCTCAATCCTCAATCCTCATTCTTCAATCCTCAATACCCGATCCACAATCTTCAATCCTCAATCCTCAACCCTCAATTCTCAATACTCAACCCTCAACCCTCAGACCTCAAACAGCAATACTCAATCCTCAGTCCTCGTCCTCAATCCACAACCATCAATACCCAATCCTCAATCTCCAATCATCGATATTCAATCTTCAGTCCTCAATCCTCAATCCTCAATCCTCAATCCTCAACCTTCAATCCCCAATACTCAATCTTCATTCCTCAATCCTCAATCCTCAATCCTCAGTCCTCAAACCTCAATCCTCAATCCTCAATCCTCAATCCTCAATCTTCAATCCTCAATCCTCAATCCTCAATTCTCAATCCTCAATCCTCAATCCTCAATCCTCAATCTTCAATCCTCAATACTCAAACTGCAATCCTCAATCCTCAGTCCTCACTCCTCAATCCTCATTCTTCAATCCTCAATACCGAATCCTCAATCTTCAATCCTCAATCCTCAATCCTCAAATCTCAATCCTCAATCCTCAATCCTCAGACTACAAACACCAATACTCAACCCTCAGTCCTCGTCCTCAATCCACAACCCTCAATCCTCAATCCTCAATCCTCAACCCTCAATCCCCAATGCTAAATCCTCAATACCCAATCCTCAGTCTTCAATCCTCAATACTGAACATTCAATCCTCAATCCACAATCCTCAGTCCTCAATCCTCAATCCTCAATCTTCAATCATCAGTCCCCAATCCTCAATCTTCAACCCTCAATCCTCAATCCTCAATCCTCGATCCTCAGTCCTCAATCCTCAATCCTCAATCCTCAATGTTCAATCCGCAATACCCAATCCTCAATCTTCAATCCTCAATCCTCAATCCTCAATCCTCAATCCTCAATCCTCAATCCTCAATCCTCAGTCCTCAAACCTTAATCCTGAATCCTCAATCCTGAATCCTCAATCTTCAGCCCTCAGTCCTCAACAATCAGTTGTCAATCCCCAATCCTCAATGGAATATCATCAATTCACAGTTTTCAATACTCAATACTCAATCTGCAATCTTCAAATCTCTATCCACAAACATCAATTCTCATCTCTCAACACTCAACACTCCGTCCCCAATCCTCAATCTTCAATCCTCAACCCTCAATCCTCAATCCTCAATCCTCAATCCTCAATCTTCAGCCATAAGTCCTCAACAATCAATTGTCAATCCTCAATCCTCAATAGAATATCCTCAATTCACAGCTTTCAATACTCAATCCCCATTCTTCAATCTTCAAATCTCAATCCCCTAACGTCAATTCTCATCACGCATCCCTCAACACTCAGTCCTCAATCTTCAATCCTCAATCCTCAATCCTCAATCTTCAATCCTCAATACTCAATCCTCAATCCTCAATCATCAATCCTCAATGCTCAATCCTCAATCCTCAATCCTCAACCCTCAATCTTCAATCCTCAATACTCAATCTGCAATCCTCAATCCTCAATCCTCAATCCTCAATCCTCATTCTTCAATCCTCAGTGCCCAGTCCTCAATCTTCAATCCTCAATCCTCAATCCTCGATTCTCATTCCTCAATCCTCAATCGTCAATCCTCAATCCTCAATCCTCAACCCTCAATCCTCAATGTTGAATCCTCAATACCCAATCCTCAGTCTTCAATCCTCAATCCGCAATCCTCAATCCTCAATCCTCAATCCTCAATCTTCAATCCTCAATCCTCAATCCTCAATTCTCAATCCTCAATCCTCAATCCTCAGACATCAAACATCAATACTCAACCCTCAGTCCTCGTCCTCAATCCACAAACCTCAATCCTCACTCCTCAGTCCTAAATCCTCAATCCTCAATCCTCAATTTTCAATCCTCAATCCTCAATCCTCAGTCCTCAATCCTCAATCCTCAATCTTCAATCCTCAGTCCCCAATCCTCAATCTTCAACCCTCAATCCTCAATCCTCAATCCTCGATCCTCAGTCCTCAATCCTCAATCCTCAATCCTCAATGTTCAATCCGCAATACCCAATCCTCAATCTTCAATCCTCAATCCTCAATCCTCAATCCTCAATCCTCAATCCTCAGTCCTCAAACCTTAATCTTGAATCCTCAATCCTGAATCCTCAATCTTCAGCCCTCAGTCCTCAACAATCAGTTGTCAATCCCCAATCCTCAATGGAATATCGTCAATTCACAGTTTTCAATACTCAATACTCAATCTGCAATCTTCAAATCTCTATCCACAAACATCAATTCTCATCTCTCAACACTCAACACTCCGTCCCCAATCCTCAATCTTCAATCCTCAATCCTCAATCCTCAATCCTCAATCCTCAATCCTCAATCTTCAGCCATAAGTCCTCAACAATCAATTGTCAATCCTCAATCCTCAATAGAATATCCTCAATTCACAGCTTTCAGTACTCAATCCCCATTCTTCAATCTTCAAATCTCAATCCACTACCATCAATTCGCATCACGCATCCCTCAACACTCAGTCCTCAATCTTCAATCCTCAATCCTCAATCCTCAATCTTCAATCCTCAATACTCAATCTTCAATCCTCAATCCTCAATTCTCAATCCTCAATGCTCAATACTCAATCGTCAATCCTCAATACCCAATCCTCAATCTTCAATCCTAAATCCTCAATCCTCAACCCTCAATCCTCAATCCTCAATCTTCAATCCTCAATACTCAATCTTCAATCCTCAATCCTCAATCCTCAGTCCTCAAACCTTAATCCTGAATCCTCAATACTGAATCCTCAATCTTCAGCCCTCAGTCCTCAACAATCAGTTGTCAATCCCCAATCCTCAATGGAGTATCATCAATTCACAGTTTTCAATACTCAATACTCAATCTGCAATCTTCAAATCTCAATCCACAAACATCAATTCTCATCACTCAACACTCAACACTCCGTCCCAATCCTCAATCTTCAATCCTCAATCCTCAATCCTCAATCCTCAATCCTCAATTTTCAATCCTGAATACTCAATCTTCAATCATCCATACTCAATCTTCAATCCTCAATCCTCAATCCTCGGTCCTTAATCCTCAATCGCCAATCTCCAATCCTGAATACTCAATCTTCAATCCTCAATACTCAATCTTCAATCCTCAATCCTCAGTCCTCAAACCTCAATTCTGAATCCTCAAATCTCAATTCTGAATCCTCAATCCTGAACCCTCAATCTTCAGCTCTCAGTCCTCAACAATCAGTTGTCAATCCTCAATCCTCAATAGAATATACTCAATTCACAGTTTTCAATACACAATACTCAGTCTGCAATCTTCGAACATCTATCCACAAACATCAATTCTCATCACTCAACCCTCAACACTCAGTCCTCAATGTTCAATCCTCAATCATCAATTCTCAATCTTCAATCCTCAATACTGAACCTTCAATCCTCAATCCTCAATCCTCAGTCCTCAATCCTCAATCCTCAATCTTCAATCCTCAGTCCCCAATCCTCAATCTTCAACCCTCAATCCTCAATCCTCAATCCTCGATCCTCAGTCCTCAATCCTCAATCTTCAATCCTCAATGTTCAATCCGTAATACCCAATCCTCAATCTTCAATCCTCAATCCTCAATCCTCAATCCTCAATCCTCAGTCCTCAAACCTTAATCCTGAATCCTCAATCCTGAATCCTCAATCTTCAGCCCTCAGTCCTCAACAATCAGTTGTCAATCCCCAATCCTCAATGGAATATCATCAATTCACAGTTTTCAATACTCAATACTCAATCTGCAGTCTTCAAATCTCTATCCACAAACATCAATTCTCATCTCTCAACACTCAACACTCCGTCCCCAATCCTCAATCTTCAATCCTCAATCCTCAATCCTCAATCCTCAATCCTCAATTTTCAATCCTCAATACTCAATCTTCAATCATCAATACTCAATCTTCAATCCGCAATCCTCAATCTTCAATCCTCAATCGTCAATTCTCAGTCCTCAATACTCAATCCTCAATTGTCAATCCTCAATCCCCAATCCTCAATCTTCAATCCTCAATCCTCAATCCTCAATCCTCAACCTTCAATCCTCAATACTCAATCTTCAATCCTCAATCCTCAATCATCAATCCTCAATGCTCAATCCTCAATCCTCAATCCTCAACCCTCAATCTTCAATCCTCAATACTCAATCTGCAATCCTCAATCCTCAATCCTCAATCCTCAATCCTCAATCCTCATTCTTCAATCCTCAGTGCCCAGTACTCAATCTTCAATCCTCAATCCTCAATCCTCGATTCTCATTCCTCAATCCTCAATCGTCAATCCTCAATCCTCAATCCTCAACCCTCAATCCTCAATGTTGAATCCTCAATACCCAATCCTCAGTCTTCAATCCTCAATCCTCAATCCTCAATCCTCAATCCTCAATCTTCAATCGTCAATCCTCAATCCACAATTCTCAATCCTCAATCCTCAATCCTCTGACCTCAAAAATCAAAACTCAACCCTCAGTCCTCGTCCTCAATCCACAACCCTCAATCCTCAATCCTCAATCCTCAGTCCTAAATCCTCAATCCTCAATCCTCAAACCTCAATCCTCAACCGTCAGTCCCCGTCCTCAATCCTCAAACATGAATCCTCAATCCTCAACCTTCAATCATCAATACTCAATCTTCAATCTTCAATTATCAATCCTCAACCTTCAATCCTCAATACTCAATCTTCAATAATCAATCCTCAATACTCAATCCTCAATACTCGATCCTCAATCGTCAATACTCAATCCCCAATCCTCAATCTTCAATCCTCAATCCTCAATCCTCAATCCTCAATCCTCAATCTTCAATCCTCAATACTCAATCTTCATTCCTCAATCCTCAATCCTCAATCCTCAATCCTCAATCCTCGATCCTCAATCCTAAATCCTCAATCCTCAATCTTCAATACTCAATACTCAGTATTCAATACTCAATCCTCAATCCTCAATCCTCAATCCTCATTCTCCAATCCTCAATACCCAATCCACAATCTTCAATCCTCAATCCTCAACCCTCAATTCTCAATACTCAATCCTCAATCCTCAGACCTCAAACAGCAATACTCAACCCTCAGTCCTCGTCCTCAATCCACAACCATCAATACCCAATCCTCAATCTTCAATCATCGATATTCAATCTTCAGTCCTCAATCCTCAATCCTCAACCCTCAATCCTCAATCTTCAATCCCCAATACTCAATCTTCATTCCTCAATCCTCAATCCTCAATCCTCAGTCCTCAAACCTCAATCCTCAATCCTCAATCCTCAATCCTCAATCTTCAATCCTCAATCCTCAATCCTCAATTCTCAATCCTCAATCCTCAATCCTCAATCCTCAATCCTCAATCCTCAATCCTCAATCCTCAATCCTCATTCTTCAATCCTCAGTGCCCAGTCCTCAATCTTCAATCCTCAATCCTCAATCCTCGATTCTCATTCCTCAATCCTCAATCGTCAATCCTCAATCCTCAATCCTCAACCCTCAATCCCCAATGTTGAATCCTCAATACCCAATCCTCAGTCTTCAATCCTCAATCCTCAATCCTCAATCCTCAATCCTCAATCTTCAATCCTCAATCCTCAATCCTCAATTCTCAATCCTCAATCCTCAATCCTCAGACCTCAAACATCAATACTCAACCCTCAGTCCTCGTCCTCAATCCACAAACCTCAATCCTCAATCCTCAGTCCTAAATCCTCAATCCTCAATCCTCAAACCTCAATCCTCAACCGTCAGTCCCCGTCCTCAATCCTCAAACATGAATCCTCAATCCTCAACCTTCAATCATCAATACTCAATCTTCAATCCTCAATTATCAATCCTCAATACTCAATCTTCAATCCTCAATACTCAATCTTCATTCCTCAATCCTCAATCCTCAATCCTTAATCCTCAATCCTCGATCCTCAATCCTCAATCCTCAATCCTCAATCTTCAATCCTCAATACTCAATCCTCAATCCTCGATCCTCAAACCTCAATCCTCAATCCTCAATCTTCAATCCTCAATACTCAGTATTCAATACTCAATCCTCAATCCTCAATCCTCAATCCTCATTCTTCAATCCTCAATCCTCAACCCTCAATTCTCAATACCCAATCCTCAATCCTCAGACCTCAAACAGCAATACTCAACCCTCAGTCCTCGTCCTCAATCCACAACCATCATTACCCAATCCTCAATCTTCAATCATCAATATTCAATCTTCAGTCCTCAATGCTCAATCCTCAAAGCTCAATCCTCAATCCTCAATCCTCAGTCCTCAAGCCTCAATCCTCAATCCTCAATCCTCAATCCTCAATCTTCAATCCTCAATCCTCAATCCTCAATCCTCAATCCTCATTCTTCAATCCTCAATCCTCAACCCTCAATTCTCAATACCCAATCCTCAATCCTCAGACCTCAAACAGCAATACTCAACCCTCAGTCCTCGTCCTCAATCCACAACCATCATTACCCAATCCTCAATCTTCAATCATCAATATTCAATCTTCAGTCCTCAATGCTCAATCCTCAAAGCTCAATCCTCAATCCTCAATGCTCAATACTCAATCGTCAATCCTCAATACCCAATCCTCAATCTTCAATCCTAAATCCTCAATCCTCAACCCTCAATCCTCAATCTTCAATCCTCAATACTCAATCTTCAATCCTCAATCCTCAATCCTCAGTCCTCAAACCTTAATCCTGAATCCTCAATACTGAATCCTCAATCTTCAGCCCTCAGTCCTCAACAATCAGTTGTCAATCCCCAATCCTCAATGGAGTATCATCAATTCACAGTTTTCAATACTCAATACTCAATCTGCAATCTTCAAATCTCAATCCACAAACACCAATTCTCATCACTCAACACTCAACACTCCGTCCCAATCCTCAATCTTCAATCCTCAATCCTCAATCCTCAATCCTCAATCCTCAATTTTCAATCCTGAATACTCAATCTTCAATCATCCATACTCAATCTTCAATCCTCAATCCTCAATCCTCGGTCCTTAATCCTCAATCGCCAATCTCGAATCCTGAATACTCAATCTTCAATCCTCAATACTCAATCTTCAATCCTCAATCCTCAGTCCTCAAACCTCAATTCTGAATCCTCAAATCTCAATTCTGAATCCTCAATCCTGAACCCTCAATCTTCAGCTTTCAGTCCTCAACAATCAGTTGTCAATCCTCAATCCTCAATAGAATATACTCAATTCACAGTTTTCAATACACAATACTCAATCTGCAATCTTCGAACATCTATCCACAAACATCAATTCTCATCACTCAACCCTCAACACTCAGTCCTCAATGTTCAATCCTCAATCATCAATTCTCAATCTTCAATCCTCAATACTGAACCTTCAATCCTCAATCCTCAATCCTCAATCCTCAATCCTCAATCCTCAATCCTCAATCTTCAATCCTCAATACTCAAACTGCAATCCTCAATCCTCAGTCCTCACTCCTCAATCCTCATTCTTCAATCCTCAATACCGAATCCTCAATCTTCAATCCTCAATCCTCAATCCTCAATTCTCAATCCTCAATCCTCAATCCTCAGACTTCAAACACCAATACTCAACCCTCAGTCCTCGTCCTCAATCCACAACCCTCAATCCTCAATCCTCAATCCTCAATCCTCAACCCTCAATCCCCAATGCTAAATCCTCAATACCCAATCCTCAGTCTTCAATCCTCAATACTGAACATTCAATCCTCAATCCTCAATCCTCGATTCTCATTCCTCAATCCTCATTCGTCAATCCTCAATCCTCAATCCTCAACCCTCAATCCTCAATGTTAAATCCTCAATACCCAATCCTCAGTCTTCAATCCTCAATCCTCAATCCTCAATCCTCAATCCTCAATCTTCAATCGTCAATCCTCAATCCTCAATTCTCAATCCTCAATCCTCAATCCTCTGACCTCAAAAATCAATACTCAACCCTCAGTCCTCGTCCTCAATCCACAACCCTCAATCCTGAATCCTCAATCCTCAGTCCTAAATCCTCAATCCTCAATCCTCAAACCTCAATCCTCAACCGTCAGTCCCCGTCCTCAGTCCTCAAACATGAATCCTCAATCCTCAACCGTCAATCATCAATACTCTATCTTCAATCTTCAATTATCAATCCTCAATCTTCAATCCTCAATACTCAATCTTCAATAATCAATCCTCAATACTCAATCCTCAATACTCAATCCTCAATCGTCAATACTCAATCCCCAATCCTCAATCTTCAATCCTCAATCCTCAATCCTCAATCCTCAATCCTCAATCCTCAATCTTCAATCCTCAATACTCAATCTTCATTCCTCAATCCTCAATCCTCAATCCTCAATCCTCAATCCTCGATCCTCAATCCTCAATCCTCAATCCTCAATCTTCAATCCTCAATACTCAATATTCAATACTCAATTCTCAATCCTCAATCCTCAATCCTCATTCTTCAATCCTCAATACCCGATCCACAATCTTCAATCCTCAATCCTCAACCCTCAATTCTCAATACTCAATCCTCAATCCTCAGACCTCAAACAGCAATACTCAATCCTCAGTCCTCGTCCTCAATCCACAACCATCAATACCCAATCCTCAATCTTCAATCATCGATATTCAATCTTCAGTCCACAATCCTCAATCCTCAATCCTCAATCCTCAATCTTCAATCCCCAATACTCAATCTTCATTCCTCAATCCTCAATCCTCAATCCTCAGTCCTCAAACATCAATCCTCAATCCTCAATCCTCAATCCTCAATCTTCAATCCTCAATCCTCAATCCTCAATTCTCAATCCTCAATCCTCAATCCTCAATCCTCAATCTTCAATCCTCAATACTCAAACTGCAATCCTCAATCCTCAGTCATCACTCCTCAATCCTCATTCTTCAATCCTCAATACCGAATCCTCAATCTTCAATCCTCAATCCTCAATCCTCAATTCTCAATCCTCAATCATCAATCCTCAGACTTCAAACACCAATACTCAACCCTCAGTCCTCGTCCTCAATCCACAACCCTCAATCCTCAATCCTCAATCCTCAATCCTCAACCCTCAATCCCCAATGCTAAATCCTCAATACCCAATCCTCAGTCTTCAATCCTCAATACTGAACATTCAATCCTCAATCCACAATCCTCAGTCCTCAATCCTCAATCCTCAATCTTCAATCATCAGTCCCCAATCCTCAATCTTCAACCCTCAATCCTCAATCCTCAATCGTCGATCCTCAATCCTCAGTCCTCAAACCTTAATCCTGAATCCTCAATCCTGAATCCTCAATCTTCAGCCCTCAGTCCTCAACAATCAGTTGTCAATCCCCAATCCTCAATGGAATATCGTCAATTCACAGATTTCAATACTCAATACTCAATCTGCAATCTTCAAATCTCTATCCACAAACATCAATTCTCATCTCTCAACACTCAACACTCCGTCCCCAATCCTCAATCTTCAATCCTCAATCCTCAATCCTCAATCCTCAATCCTCAATTTTCAATCCTCAATACTCAATCTTCAATCATCAATACTCAATCTTCAATCCGCAATCCTCAATCTTCAATCCTCAATCCTCAATTCTCAGTCCTCAATACTCAATCCTCAATTGTCAATCCTCAATCCCCAATCCTCAATCTTCAATCCTCGATCCTCAATCCTCAATCCTCAATCGTCAACCTTCAATTCTCAATACTCAATCTTCAATCCTCAATCCTCAATCATCAATCCTCAATGCTCAATCCTCAATCCTCAATCCTCAACACTCAATCTTCAATCCTCAATTCTCAATCTTCAATCCTCAATACTGAACCTTCAATCCTCAATCCTCAATCCTCAATCCTCAATCCTCAATCCTCAATCCTCAATCTTCAATCCTCAATACTCAAACTGCAATCCTCAATCCTCAGTCCTCACTCCTCAATCCTCATTCTTCAATCCTCAATACCGAATCCTCAATCTTCAATCCTCAATCCTCAATCCTCAATTCTCAATCCTCAATCCTCAATCCTCAGACTTCAAACACCAATACTCAACCCTCAGTCCTCGTCCTCAATCCACAACCCTCAATCCTCAATCCTCAATCCTCAATCCTCAACCCTCAATCCCCAATGCTAAATCCTCAATACCCAATCCTCAGTCTTCAATCCTCAATACTGAACATTCAATCCTCAATCCTCAATCCTCGATTCTCATTCCTCAATCCTCATTCGTCAATCCTCAATCCTCAATCCTCAACCCTCAATCCTCAATGTTGAATCCTCAAAACCCAATCCTCAGTCTTCAATCCTCAATCCTCAATCCTCAATCCTGAATCCTCAATCTTCAATCGTCAATCCTCAATCCTCAATTCTCAATCCTCAATCCTCAATCCTCTGACCTCAAAAATCAATACTCAACCCTCAGTCCTCGTCCTCAATCCACAACCCTCAATCCTGAATCCTCAATCCTCAGTCCTAAATCCTCAATCCTCAATCCTCAAACCTCAATCCTCAACCGTCAGTCCCCGTCCTCAATCCTCAAACATGAATCCTCAATCCTCAACCTTCAATCATCAATACTCTATCTTCAATCTTCAATTATCAATCCTCAATCTTCAATCCTCAATACTCAATCTTCAATAATCAATCCTCAATACTCAATCCTCAATACTCAATCCTCAATCGTCAATACTCAATCCCCAATCCTCAATCTTCAATCCTCAATCCTCAATCCTCAATCCTCAATCCTCAATCCTCAATCTTCAATCCTCAATACTCAATCTTCATTCCTCAATCCTCAATCCTCAATCCTCAATCCTCAATCCCAGATCCTCAATCCTCAATCCTCAATCCTCAATCTTCAATCCTCAATACTCAATATTCAATACTCAATTCTCAATCCTCAATCCTCAATCCTCATTCTTCAATCCTCAATACCCGATCCACAATCTTCAATCCTCAATCCTCAACCCTCAATTCTCAATACTCAATCCTCAATCCTCAGACCTCAAACAGCAATACTCAATCCTCAGTCCTCGTCCTCAATCCACAACCATCAATACCCAATCCTCAATCTTCAATCATCGATATTCAATCTTCAGTCCACAATCCTCAATCCTCAATCCTCAATCCTCAATCTTCAATCCCCAATACTCAATCTTCATTCCTCAATCCTCAATCCTCAATCCTCAGTCCTCAAACCTCAATCCTCAATCCTCAATCCTCAATCCTCAATCTTCAATCCTCAATCCTCAATCCTCAATTCTCAATCCTCAATCCTCAATCCTCAATCCTCAATCTTCAATCCTCAATACTCAAACTGCAATCCTCAATCCTCAGTCATCACTCCTCAATCCTCATTCTTCAATCCTCAATACCGAATCCTCAATCTTCAATCCTCAATCCTCAATCCTCAATTCTCAATCCTCAATCCTCAATCCTCAGACTTCAAACACCAATACTCAACCCTCAGTCCTCGTCCTCAATCCACAACCCTCAATCCTCAATCCTCAATCCTCAATCCTCAACCCTCAATCCCCAATGCTAAATCCTCAATACCCAATCCTCAGTCTTCAATCCTCAATACTGAACATTCAATCCTCAATCCACAATCCTCAGTCCTCAATCCTCAATCCTCAATCTTCAATCATCAGTCCCCAATCCTCAATCTTCAACCCTCAATCCTCAATCCTCAATCGTCGATCCTGAATCCTCAGTCCTCAAACCTTAATCCTGAATCTTCAATCCTGAATCCTCAATCTTCAGCCCTCAGTCCTCAACAATCAGTTGTCAATCCCCAATCCTCAATGGAATATCGTCAATTCACAGTTTTCAATACTCAATACTCAATCTGCAATCTTCAAATCTCTATCCACAAACATCAATTCTCATCTCTGAACACTCAACACTCCGTCCCCAATCCTCAATCTTCAATCCTCAATCCTCAATCCTCAATCCTCAATCCTCAATTTTCAATCCTCAATACTCAATCTTCAATCATCAATACTCAATCTTCAATCCGCAATCCTCAATCTTCAATCCTCAATCCTCAATTCTCAGTCCTCAATACTCAATCCTCAATTGTCAATCCTCAATCCCCAATCCTCAATCTTCAATCCTCGATCCTCAATCCTCAATCCTCAATCCTCAACCTTCAATTCTCAATACTCAATCTTCAATCCTCAATCCTCAATCATCAATCCTCAATGCTCAATCCTCAATCCTCAATCCTCAACCCTCAATCTTCAATCCTCAATACTCAATCTGCAATCCTCAATCCTCAATCCTCAATCCTCAATCCTCAATCCTCATTCTTCAATCCTCAGTGCCCAGTCCTCAATCTTCAATCCTCAATCCTCAATCCTCGATTCTCATTCCTCAATCCTCAATCGTCAATCCTCAATCCTCAATCCTCAACCCTCAATCCTCAATGTTGAATCCTCAATACCCAATCCTCAGTCTTCAATCCTCAATCCTCAATCCTCAATCCTCAATCCTCAATCTTCAATCGTCAATCCTCATTCCTCAATTCTCAATCCTCAATCCTCAATCCTCTGACCTCAAAGATCAATACTCAACCCTCAGTCCTCGTCCTCAATCCACAACCCTCAATCCTCAATCCTCAATCCTCAGTCCTAAATCCTCAATCCTCAATCCTCAAACCTCAATCCTCAACCGTCAGTCCCCGTCCTCAATCCTCAAACATGAATCCTCAATCCTCAACCTTCAATCATCAATACTCAATCTTCAATCTTCAATTATCAATCCTCAATCTTCAATCCTCAATACTCAATCTTCAATAATCAATCCTCAATACTCAATCCTCAATACTCAATCCTCAATCGTCAATACTCAATCCCCAATCCTCAATCTTCAATCCTCAATCCTCAATCCTCAATCCTCGATCCTCAATCCTCAATCCTCAATCCTCAATCTTCAATCCTCAATACTCAGTATTCAAAACTCAATCCTCAATCCTCAATCCTCAATCCTCATTCTTCAATCCTCAATACCCAATCCACAATCTTCAATCCTCAATCCTCAACCCTCAATTCTCAATACTCAGTCCTCAATCCTCAGACCTCAAACAGCAATACTCAACCCTCAGTCCTCGTCCTCAATCCACAACCATCAATACCCAATCCTCAATCTTCAATCATCGATATTCAATCTTCAGTCCTCAATCCTCAATCCTCAATTCTCAATCCTCAATCTTCAATCCCCAATACTCAATCTTCATTCCTCAATCCTCAATCCTCAATCCTCAGTCCTCAAACCTCAATCCTCAATCCTCAATCCTCAATCCTCAATCCTCAATCCTCAATCCTCAATCTTCAGCCATAAGTCCTCAACAATCAATTGTCAATCCTCAATCCTCAATAGAATATCCTCAATTCACAGCTTTCAATACTCAATCCCCATTCTTCAATCTTCAAATCTCAATCCCCTAACGTCAATTCTCATCACGCATCCCTCAACACTCAGTCCTCAATCTTCAATCCTCAATCCTCAATCCTCAATCTTCAATCCTCAATACTCAATCCTCAATCCTCAATCATCAATCCTCAATGCTCAATCCTCAATCCTCAATCCTCAACCCTCAATCTTCAATCCTCAATACTCAATCTGCAATCCTCAATCCTCAATCCTCAATCCTCAATCCTCATTCTTCAATCCTCAGTGCCCAGTCCTCAATCTTCAATCCTCAATCCTCAATCCTCGATTCTCATTCCTCAATCCTCAATCGTCAATCCTCAATCCTCAATCCTCAACCCTCAATCCTCAATGTTGAATCCTCAATACCCAATCCTCAGTCTTCAATCCTCAATCCTCAATCCTCAATCCTCAATCCTCAATCTTCAATCCTCAATCCTCAATCCTCAATTCTCAATCCTCAATCCTCAATCCTCAGACCTCAAACATCAATACTCAACCCTCAGTCCTCGTCCTCAATCCACAAACCTCAATCCTCAATCCTCAGTCCTAAATCCTCAATCCTCAATCCTCAAACCTCAATCCTCAATCTTCAATCCTCAATACTCAAACTGCAATCCTCAATCCTCAATCCTCAATCCTCAATCCTCATTCTTCAATCCTCAATACCCAATCCACAATCTTCAATCCTCAATCCTCAACCCTCAATTCTCAATACCCAGTCCTCAATCCTCAGACCTCAAACAGCAATACTCAACCCTCAGTCCTCGTCCTCAATCCACAACCATCGATACCCAATCCTCAATCCTCAATCTTCAATCCTCAATCCTCAATCCTCAATCCTCAATCTTCAATCCTCAATACTCAAACTGCAATCCTCAATCCTCAGTCCTCACTCCTCAATCCTCATTCTTCAATCCTCAATACCGAATCCTCAATCTTCAATCCTCAATCCTCAATCCTCAATTCTCAATCCTCAATCCTCAATCCTCAGACTTCAAACACCAATACTTAACCCTCAGTCCTCGTCCTCAATCCACAACCCTCAATCCTCAATCCTCAATCCTCAATCCTCAACCCTCAATCCTCAGACTTCAAACACCAATACTTAACCCTCAGTCCTCGTCCTCAATCCACAACCCTCAATCCTCAATCCTCAATCCTCAATCCTCAACCCTCAATCCCCAATGCTAAATCCTCAATACCCAATCCTCAGTCTTCAATCCTCAATCCTCAATCCTCAATCCTCAATCCTCAATCCTCAATCCTCAATCCTCAATCTTCAGCCATAAGTCCTCAACAATCAATTGTCAATCCTCAATCCTCAATAGAATATCCTCAATTCACAGCTTTCAATACTCAATCCCCATTCTTCAATCTTCAAATCTCAATCCCCTAACGTCAATTCTCATCACGCATCCCTCAACACTCAGTCCTCAATCTTCAATCCTCAATCCTCAATCCTCAATCTTCAATCCTCAATACTCAATCCTCAATCCTCAATCATCAATCCTCAATGCTCAATCCTCAATCCTCAATCCTCAACCCTCAATCTTCAATCCTCAATACTCAATCTGCAATCCTCAATCCTCAATCCTCAATCCTCAATCCTCAATCCTCAATCCTCAATCTTCAATCCTCAATACTCAATCTTCATTCCTCAATCCTCAATCCTCAATCCTCAATCCTCAATCCTCGATCCTCAATCCTCAATCCTCAATCCTCAATCTTCAATCCTCAATACTCAATATTCAATACTCAATTCTCAATCCTCAATCCTCAATCCTCATTCTTCAATCCTCAATACCCGATCCACAATCTTCAATCCTCAATCCTCAACCCTCAATTCTCAATACTCAACCCTCAATCCTCAGACCTAAAACAGCAATACTCAATCCTCAGTCCTCGTCCTCAATCCACAACCATCAATACCCAATCCTCAATCTCCAATCATCGATATTCAATCTTCAGTCCTCAATCCTCAATCCTCAATCCTCAATCCTCAATCTTCAATCCCCAATACTCAATCTTCATTCCTCAATCCTCAATCCTCAATCCTCAGTCCTCAAACCTCAATCCTCAATCCTCAATCCTCAATCCTCAATCTTCAATCCTCAATCCTCAATCCTCAATTCTCAATCCTCAATCCTCAATCCTCAATCCTCAATCTTCAATCCTCAATACTCAAACTGCAATCCTCAATCCTCAGTCCTCACTCCTCAATCCTCATTCTTCAATCCTCAATACCGAATCCTCAATCTTCAATCCTCAATCCTCAATCCTCAAATCTCAATCCTCAATCCTCAGACTACAAACACCAATACTCAACCCTCAGTCCTCGTCCTCAATCCACAACCCTCAATCCTCAATCCTCAATCCTCAATCCTCAACCCTCTATCCCCAATGCTAAATCCTCAATACCCAATCCTCAGTCTTCAATCCTCAATACTGAACATTCAATCCTCAATCCACAATCCTCAGTCCTCAATCCTCAATCCTCAATCTTCAATCATCAGTCCCCAATCCTCAATCTTCAACCCTCAATCCTCAATCCTCAATCCTCGATCCTCAGTCCTCAATCCTCAATCCTCAATCCTCAATGTTCAATCCGCAATACCCAATCCTCAATCTTCAATCCTCAATCCTCAATTCTCAATCCTCAATCCTCAATCCTCAGACATCAAACATCAATACTCAACCCTCAGTCCTCGTCCTCAATACACAAACCTCAATCCTCACTCCTCAGTCCTAAATCCTCAATCCTCAATCCTCAATTTTCAATCCTCAATCCTCAATCCTCAGTCCTCAATCCTCAATCCTCAATCTTCAATCCTCAGTCCCCAATCCTCAATCTTCAACCCTCAATCCTCAATCCTCAATCCTCGATCCTCAGTCCTCAATCCTCAATCCTCAATCCTCAATGTTCAATCCGCAATACCCTATCCTCAATCTTCAATCCTCAATCCTCAATCCTCAATCCTCAATCCTCAATCCTCAATCTTCAGCCATAAGTCCTCAACAATCAATTGTCAATCCTCAATCCTCAATAGAATATCCTCAATTCACAGCTTTCAGTACTCAATCCCCATTCTTCAATCTTCAAATCTCAATCCACTACCATCAATTCTCATCACGCATCCCTCAACACTCAGTCCTCAATCTTCAATCCTCAATCCTCAATCCTCAATCTTCAATCCTCAATACTCAATCTTCAATCCTCAATCCTCAATTCTCAATCCTCAATGCTCAATACTCAATCGTCAATCCTCAATACCCAATCCTCAATCTTCAATCCTAAATCCTCAATCCTCAACCCTCAATCCTCAATCTTCAATCCTCAATACTCAATCTTCAATCCTCAATCCTCAATCCTCAGTCCTCAAACCTTAATCCTGAATCCTCAATACTGAATCCTCAATCTTCAGCCCTCAGTCCTCAACAATCAGTTGTCAATCCCCAATCCTCAATGGAGTATCATCAATTCACAGTTTTCAATACTCAATACTCAATCTGCAATCTTCAAATCTCAATCCACAAACATCAATTCTCATCACTCAACACTCAACACTCCGTCCCAATCCCCAATCTTCAATCCTCAATCCTCAATCCTCAATCCTCAATCCTCAATTTTCAATCCTGAATACTCAATCTTCAATCATCCATACTCAATCTTCAATCCTCAATCCTCAATCCTCGGTCCTTAATCCTCAATCGCCAATCTCCAATCCTGAATACTCAATCTTCAATCCTCAATACTCAATCTTCAATCCTCAATCCTCAGTCCTCAAACCTCAATTCTGAATCCTCAAATCTCAATTCTGAATCCTCAATCCTGAACCCTCAATCTTCAGCTCTCAGTCCTCAACAATCAGTTGTCAATCCTCAATCCTCAATAGAATATACTCAATTCACAGTTTTCAATACACAATACTCAATCTGCAATCTTCGATCATCTATCCACAAACATCAATTCTCATCACTCAACCCTCAACACTCAGTCCTCAATGTTCAATCCTCAATCATCAATTCTCAATCTTCAATCCTCAATACTGAACCTTCAATCCTCAATCCTCAATCCTCAATCCTCAATCCTCAATCCTCAATCCTCAATCTTCAATCCTCAATACTCAATCCTCAATCCTCAGACTTCAAACACCAATACTCAACCCTCAGTCCTCGTCCTCAATCCACAACCCTCAATCCTCAATCCTCAATCCTCAATCCTCAACCCTCAATCCCCAATGCTAAATCCTCAATACCCAATCCTCAGTCTTCAATCCTCAATACTGAACATTCAATCCTCAATCCTCAATCCTCAGTCCTCAATCCTCAATCCTCATTCTTCAATCCTCAGTGCCCAGTCCTCAATCTTCAATCCTCAATCCTCAATCCTCGATTCTCATTCCTCAATCCTCATTCGTCAATCCTCAATCCTCAATCCTCAACCCTCAATCCTCAATGTTGAATCCTCAATACCCAATCCTCAGTCTTCAATCCTCAATCCTCAATCCTCAATCCTCAATCCTCAATCTTCAATCGTCAATCCTCAATCCTCAATTCTCAATCATCAATCCTCAATCCTCTGACCTCAAAAATCAATACTCAACCCTCAGTCCTCGTCCTCAATCCACAACCCTCAATCCTGAATCCTCAATCCTCAGTCCTAAATCCTCAATCCTCAATCCTCAAACCTCAATCCTCAACCGTCAGTCCCCGTCCTCAATCCTCAAACATGAATCCTCAATCCTCAACCTTCAATCATCAATACTCAATCTTCAATCTTCAATTATCAATCCTCAATCTTCAATCCTCAATACTCAATCTTCAATAATCAATCCTCAATACTCAATCCTCAATACTCAATCCTCAATCGTCAATACTCAATCCCCAATCCTCAATCTTCAATCCTCAATCCTCAATCCTCAATCCTCAATCCTCAATCCTCAATCTTCAATCCTCAATACTCAATCTTCATTCCTCAATCCTCAATCCTCAATCCTCAATCCTCAATCCTCGATCCTCAATCCTCAATCCTCAATCCTCAATCTTCAATCCTCAATACTCAATATTCAATACTCAATTCTCAATCCTCAATCCTCAATCCTCAATCCTCAATCCTCAATCCTCAATCCTCAATCTTCAGCCATAAGTCCTCAACAATCAATTGTCAATCCTCAATCCTCAATAGAATATCCTCAATTCACAGCTTTCAATACTCAATCCCCATTCTTCAATCTTCAAATCTCAATCCCCTAACGTCAATTCTCATCACGCATCCCTCAACACTCAGTCCTCAATCTTCAATCCTCAATCCTCAATCCTCAATCTTCAATCCTCAATACTCAATCCTCAATCCTCAATCATCAATCCTCAATGCTCAATCCTCAATCCTCAATCCTCAACCCTCAATCTTCAATCCTCAATACTCAATCTGCAATCCTCAATCCTCAATCCTCAATCCTCAATCCTCAATCCTCAATCCTCAATCTTCAATCCTCAATACTCAATCTTCATTCCTCAATCCTCAATCCTCAATCCTCAATCCTCAATCCTCGATCCTCAATCCTCAATCCTCAATCCTCAATCTTCAATCCTCAATACTCAATATTCAATACTCAATTCTCAATCCTCAATCCTCAATCCTCATTCTTCAATCCTCAATACCCGATCCACAATCTTCAATCCTCAATCCTCAACCCTCAATTCTCAATACTCAACCCTCAATCCTCAGACCTAAAACAGCAATACTCAATCCTCAGTCCTCGTCCTCAATCCACAACCATCAATACCCAATCCTCAATCTCCAATCATCGATATTCAATCTTCAGTCCTCAATCCTCAATCCTCAATCCTCAATCCTCAATCTTCAATCCCCAATACTCAATCTTCATTCCTCAATCCTCAATCCTCAATCCTCAGTCCTCAAACCTCAATCCTCAATCCTCAATCCTCAATCCTCAATCTTCAATCCTCAATCCTCAATCCTCAATTCTCAATCCTCAATCCTCAATCCTCAATCCTCAATCTTCAATCCTCAATACTCAAACTGCAATCCTCAATCCTCAGTCCTCACTCCTCAATCCTCATTCTTCAATCCTCAATACCGAATCCTCAATCTTCAATCCTCAATCCTCAATCCTCAAATCTCAATCCTCAATCCTCAGACTACAAACACCAATACTCAACCCTCAGTCCTCGTCCTCAATCCACAACCCTCAATCCTCAATCCTCAATCCTCAATCCTCAACCCTCTATCCCCAATGCTAAATCCTCAATACCCAATCCTCAGTCTTCAATCCTCAATACTGAACATTCAATCCTCAATCCACAATCCTCAGTCCTCAATCCTCAATCCTCAATCTTCAATCATCAGTCCCCAATCCTCAATCTTCAACCCTCAATCCTCAATCCTCAATCCTCGATCCTCAGTCCTCAATCCTCAATCCTCAATCCTCAATGTTCAATCCGCAATACCCAATCCTCAATCTTCAATCCTCAATCCTCAATTCTCAATCCTCAATCCTCAATCCTCAGACATCAAACATCAATACTCAACCCTCAGTCCTCGTCCTCAATACACAAACCTCAATCCTCACTCCTCAGTCCTAAATCCTCAATCCTCAATCCTCAATTTTCAATCCTCAATCCTCAATCCTCAGTCCTCAATCCTCAATCCTCAATCTTCAATCCTCAGTCCCCAATCCTCAATCTTCAACCCTCAATCCTCAATCCTCAATCCTCGATCCTCAGTCCTCAATCCTCAATCCTCAATCCTCAATGTTCAATCCGCAATACCCTATCCTCAATCTTCAATCCTCAATCCTCAATCCTCAATCCTCAATCCTCAATCCTCAATCTTCAGCCATAAGTCCTCAACAATCAATTGTCAATCCTCAATCCTCAATAGAATATCCTCAATTCACAGCTTTCAGTACTCAATCCCCATTCTTCAATCTTCAAATCTCAATCCACTACCATCAATTCTCATCACGCATCCCTCAACACTCAGTCCTCAATCTTCAATCCTCAATCCTCAATCCTCAATCTTCAATCCTCAATACTCAATCTTCAATCCTCAATCCTCAATTCTCAATCCTCAATGCTCAATACTCAATCGTCAATCCTCAATACCCAATCCTCAATCTTCAATCCTAAATCCTCAATCCTCAACCCTCAATCCTCAATCTTCAATCCTCAATACTCAATCTTCAATCCTCAATCCTCAATCCTCAGTCCTCAAACCTTAATCCTGAATCCTCAATACTGAATCCTCAATCTTCAGCCCTCAGTCCTCAACAATCAGTTGTCAATCCCCAATCCTCAATGGAGTATCATCAATTCACAGTTTTCAATACTCAATACTCAATCTGCAATCTTCAAATCTCAATCCACAAACATCAATTCTCATCACTCAACACTCAACACTCCGTCCCAATCCCCAATCTTCAATCCTCAATCCTCAATCCTCAATCCTCAATCCTCAATTTTCAATCCTGAATACTCAATCTTCAATCATCCATACTCAATCTTCAATCCTCAATCCTCAATCCTCGGTCCTTAATCCTCAATCGCCAATCTCCAATCCTGAATACTCAATCTTCAATCCTCAATACTCAATCTTCAATCCTCAATCCTCAGTCCTCAAACCTCAATTCTGAATCCTCAAATCTCAATTCTGAATCCTCAATCCTGAACCCTCAATCTTCAGCTCTCAGTCCTCAACAATCAGTTGTCAATCCTCAATCCTCAATAGAATATACTCAATTCACAGTTTTCAATACACAATACTCAATCTGCAATCTTCGATCATCTATCCACAAACATCAATTCTCATCACTCAACCCTCAACACTCAGTCCTCAATGTTCAATCCTCAATCATCAATTCTCAATCTTCAATCCTCAATACTGAACCTTCAATCCTCAATCCTCAATCCTCAATCCTCAATCCTCAATCCTCAATCCTCAATCTTCAATCCTCAATACTCAATCCTCAATCCTCAGACTTCAAACACCAATACTCAACCCTCAGTCCTCGTCCTCAATCCACAACCCTCAATCCTCAATCCTCAATCCTCAATCCTCAACCCTCAATCCCCAATGCTAAATCCTCAATACCCAATCCTCAGTCTTCAATCCTCAATACTGAACATTCAATCCTCAATCCTCAATCCTCAGTCCTCAATCCTCAATCCTCATTCTTCAATCCTCAGTGCCCAGTCCTCAATCTTCAATCCTCAATCCTCAATCCTCGATTCTCATTCCTCAATCCTCATTCGTCAATCCTCAATCCTCAATCCTCAACCCTCAATCCTCAATGTTGAATCCTCAATACCCAATCCTCAGTCTTCAATCCTCAATCCTCAATCCTCAATCCTCAATCCTCAATCTTCAATCGTCAATCCTCAATCCTCAATTCTCAATCATCAATCCTCAATCCTCTGACCTCAAAAATCAATACTCAACCCTCAGTCCTCGTCCTCAATCCACAACCCTCAATCCTGAATCCTCAATCCTCAGTCCTAAATCCTCAATCCTCAATCCTCAAACCTCAATCCTCAACCGTCAGTCCCCGTCCTCAATCCTCAAACATGAATCCTCAATCCTCAACCTTCAATCATCAATACTCAATCTTCAATCTTCAATTATCAATCCTCAATCTTCAATCCTCAATACTCAATCTTCAATAATCAATCCTCAATACTCAATCCTCAATACTCAATCCTCAATCGTCAATACTCAATCCCCAATCCTCAATCTTCAATCCTCAATCCTCAATCCTCAATCCTCAATCCTCAATCCTCAATCTTCAATCCTCAATACTCAATCTTCATTCCTCAATCCTCAATCCTCAATCCTCAATCCTCAATCCTCGATCCTCAATCCTCAATCCTCAATCCTCAATCTTCAATCCTCAATACTCAATATTCAATACTCAATTCTCAATCCTCAATCCTCAATCCTCATTCTTCAATCCTCAATACCCGATCCACAATCTTCAATCCTCAATCCTCAACCCTCAATTCTCAATACTCAACCCTCAACCCTCAGACCTCAAACAGCAATACTCAATCCTCAGTCCTCGTCCTCAATCCACAACCATCAATACCCAATCCTCAATCTCCAATCATCGATATTCAATCTTCAGTCCTCAATCCTCAATCCTCAATCCTCAATCCTCAATCTTCAATCCCCAATACTCAATCTTCATTCCTCAATCCTCAATCCTCAATCCTCAGTCCTCAAACCTCAATCCTCAATCCTCAATCCTCAATCCTCAATCTTCAATCCTCAATCCTCAATCCTCAATTCTCAATCCTCAATCCTCAATCCTCAATCCTCAATCTTCAATCCTCAATACTCAAACTGCAATCCTCAATCCTCAGTCCTCACTCCTCAATCCTCATTCTTCAATCCTCAATACCGAATCCTCAATCTTCAATCCTCAATCCTCAATCCTCAAATCTCAATCCTCAATCCTCAATCCTCAGACTACAAACACCAATACTCAACCCTCAGTCCTCGTCCTCAATCCACAACCCTCAATCCTCAATCCTCAATCCTCAACCCTCAATCCCCAATGCTAAATCCTCAATACCCAATCCTCAGTCTTCAATCCTCAATACTGAACATTCAATCCTCAATCCACAATCCTCAGTCCTCAATCCTCAATCCTCAATCTTCAATCATCAGTCCCCAATCCTCAATCTTCAACCCTCAATCCTCAATCCTCAATCCTCGATCCTCAGTCCTCAATCCTCAATCCTCAATCCTCAATGTTCAATCCGCAATACCCAATCCTCAATCTTCAATCCTCAATCCTCAATCCTCAATCCTCAATCCTCAATCCTCAATCCTCAATCCTCAGTCCTCAAACCTTAATCCTGAATCCTCAATCCTGAATCCTCAATCTTCAGCCCTCAGTCCTCAACAATCAGTTGTCAATCCCCAATCCTCAATGGAATATCATCAATTCACAGTTTTCAATACTCAATACTCAATCTGCAATCTTCAAATCTCTATCCACAAACATCAATTCTCATCTCTCAACACTCAACACTCCGTCCCCAATCCTCAATCTTCAATCCTCAACCCTCAATCCTCAATCCTCAATCCTCAATCCTCAATCTTCAGCCATAAGTCCTCAACAATCAATTGTCAATCCTCAATCCTCAATAGAATATCCTCAATTCACAGCTTTCAATACTCAATCCCCATTCTTCAATCTTCAAATCTCAATCCCCTAACGTCAATTCTCATCACGCATCCCTCAACACTCAGTCCTCAATCTTCAATCCTCAATCCTCAATCCTCAATCTTCAATCCTCAATACTCAATCCTCAATCCTCAATCATCAATCCTCAATGCTCAATCCTCAATCCTCAATCCTCAACCCTCAATCTTCAATCCTCAATACTCAATCTGCAATCCTCAATCCTCAATCCTCAATCCTCAATCCTCATTCTTCAATCCTCAGTGCCCAGTCCTCAATCTTCAATCCTCAATCCTCAATCCTCGATTCTCATTCCTCAATCCTCAATCGTCAATCCTCAATCCTCAATCCTCAACCCTCAATCCTCAATGTTGAATCCTCAATACCCAATCCTCAGTCTTCAATCCTCAATCCGCAATCCTCAATCCTCAATCCTCAATCCTCAATCTTCAATCCTCAATCCTCAATCCTCAATTCTCAATCCTCAATCCTCAATCCTCAGACATCAAACATCAATACTCAACCCTCAGTCCTCGTCCTCAATCCACAAACCTCAATCCTCACTCCTCAGTCCTAAATCCTCAATCCTCAATCCTCAATTTTCAATCCTCAATCCTCAATCCTCAGTCCTCAATCCTCAATCCTCAATCTTCAATCCTCAGTCCCCAATCCTCAATCTTCAACCCTCAATCCTCAATCCTCAATCCTCGATCCTCAGTCCTCAATCCTCAATCCTCAATCCTCAATGTTCAATCCGCAATACCCAATCCTCAATCTTCAATCCTCAATCCTCAATCCTCAATCCTCAATCCTCAATCCTCAGTCCTCAAACCTTAATCTTGAATCCTCAATCCTGAATCCTCAATCTTCAGCCCTCAGTCCTCAACAATCAGTTGTCAATCCCCAATCCTCAATGGAATATCGTCAATTCACAGTTTTCAATACTCAATACTCAATCTGCAATCTTCAAATCTCTATCCACAAACATCAATTCTCATCTCTCAACACTCAACACTCCGTCCCCAATCCTCAATCTTCAATCCTCAATCCTCAATCCTCAATCCTCAATCCTCAATCCTCAATCTTCAGCCATAAGTCCTCAACAATCAATTGTCAATCCTCAATCCTCAATAGAATATCCTCAATTCACAGCTTTCAGTACTCAATCCCCATTCTTCAATCTTCAAATCTCAATCCACTACCATCAATTCGCATCACGCATCCCTCAACACTCAGTCCTCAATCTTCAATCCTCAATCCTCAATCCTCAATCTTCAATCCTCAATACTCAATCTTCAATCCTCAATCCTCAATTCTCAATCCTCAATGCTCAATACTCAATCGTCAATCCTCAATACCCAATCCTCAATCTTCAATCCTAAATCCTCAATCCTCAACCCTCAATCCTCAATCCTCAATCTTCAATCCTCAATACTCAATCTTCAATCCTCAATCCTCAATCCTCAGTCCTCAAACCTTAATCCTGAATCCTCAATACTGAATCCTCAATCTTCAGCCCTCAGTCCTCAACAATCAGTTGTCAATCCCCAATCCTCAATGGAGTATCATCAATTCACAGTTTTCAATACTCAATACTCAATCTGCAATCTTCAAATCTCAATCCACAAACATCAATTCTCATCACTCAACACTCAACACTCCGTCCCAATCCTCAATCTTCAATCCTCAATCCTCAATCCTCAATCCTCAATCCTCAATTTTCAATCCTGAATACTCAATCTTCAATCATCCATACTCAATCTTCAATCCTCAATCCTCAATCCTCGGTCCTTAATCCTCAATCGCCAATCTCCAATCCTGAATACTCAATCTTCAATCCTCAATACTCAATCTTCAATCCTCAATCCTCAGTCCTCAAACCTCAATTCTGAATCCTCAAATCTCAATTCTGAATCCTCAATCCTGAACCCTCAATCTTCAGCTCTCAGTCCTCAACAATCAGTTGTCAATCCTCAATCCTCAATAGAATATACTCAATTCACAGTTTTCAATACACAATACTCAGTCTGCAATCTTCGAACATCTATCCACAAACATCAATTCTCATCACTCAACCCTCAACACTCAGTCCTCAATGTTCAATCCTCAATCATCAATTCTCAATCTTCAATCCTCAATACTGAACCTTCAATCCTCAATCCTCAATCCTCAGTCCTCAATCCTCAATCCTCAATCTTCAATCCTCAGTCCCCAATCCTCAATCTTCAACCCTCAATCCTCAATCCTCAATCCTCGATCCTCAGTCCTCAATCCTCAATCTTCAATCCTCAATGTTCAATCCGTAATACCCAATCCTCAATCTTCAATCCTCAATCCTCAATCCTCAATCCTCAATCCTCAGTCCTCAAACCTTAATCCTGAATCCTCAATCCTGAATCCTCAATCTTCAGCCCTCAGTCCTCAACAATCAGTTGTCAATCCCCAATCCTCAATGGAATATCATCAATTCACAGTTTTCAATACTCAATACTCAATCTGCAGTCTTCAAATCTCTATCCACAAACATCAATTCTCATCTCTCAACACTCAACACTCCGTCCCCAATCCTCAATCTTCAATCCTCAATCCTCAATCCTCAATCCTCAATCCTCAATTTTCAATCCTCAATACTCAATCTTCAATCATCAATACTCAATCTTCAATCCGCAATCCTCAATCTTCAATCCTCAATCGTCAATTCTCAGTCCTCAATACTCAATCCTCAATTGTCAATCCTCAATCCCCAATCCTCAATCTTCAATCCTCAATCCTCAATCATCAATCCTCAACCTTCAATCCTCAATACTCAATCTTCAATCCTCAATCCTCAATCATCAATCCTCAATGCTCAATCCTCAATCCTCAATCCTCAACCCTCAATCTTCAATCCTCAATACTCAATCTGCAATCCTCAATCCTCAATCCTCAATCCTCAATCCTCAATCCTCATTCTTCAATCCTCAGTGCCCAGTACTCAATCTTCAATCCTCAATCCTCAATCCTCGATTCTCATTCCTCAATCCTCAATCGTCAATCCTCAATCCTCAATCCTCAACCCTCAATCCTCAATGTTGAATCCTCAATACCCAATCCTCAGTCTTCAATCCTCAATCCTCAATCCTCAATCCTCAATCCTCAATCTTCAATCGTCAATCCTCAATCCACAATTCTCAATCCTCAATCCTCAATCCTCTGACCTCAAAAATCAAAACTCAACCCTCAGTCCTCGTCCTCAATCCACAACCCTCAATCCTCAATCCTCAATCCTCAGTCCTAAATCCTCAATCCTCAATCCTCAAACCTCAATCCTCAACCGTCAGTCCCCGTCCTCAATCCTCAAACATGAATCCTCAATCCTCAACCTTCAATCATCAATACTCAATCTTCAATCTTCAATTATCAATCCTCAACCTTCAATCCTCAATACTCAATCTTCAATAATCAATCCTCAATACTCAATCCTCAATACTCGATCCTCAATCGTCAATACTCAATCCCCAATCCTCAATCTTCAATCCTCAATCCTCAATCCTCAATCCTCAATCCTCAATCTTCAATCCTCAATACTCAATCTTCATTCCTCAATCCTCAATCCTCAATCCTCAATCCTCAATCCTCGATCCTCAATCCTAAATCCTCAATCCTCAATCTTCAATCCTCAATACTCAGTATTCAATACTCAATCCTCAATCCTCAATCCTCAATCCTCATTCTCCAATCCTCAATACCCAATCCACAATCTTCAATCCTCAATCCTCAACCCTCAATTCTCAATACTCAATCCTCAATCCTCAGACCTCAAACAGCAATACTCAACCCTCAGTCCTCGTCCTCAATCCACAACCATCAATACCCAATCCTCAATCTTCAATCATCGATATTCAATCTTCAGTCCTCAATCCTCAATCCTCAACCCTCAATCCTCAATCTTCAATCCCCAATACTCAATCTTCATTCCTCAATCCTCAATCCTCAATCCTCAGTCCTCAAACCTCAATCCTCAATCCTCAATCCTCAATCCTCAATCTTCAATCCTCAATCCTCAATCCTCAATTCTCAATCCTCAATCCTCAATCCTCAATCCTCAATCCTCAATCCTCAATCCTCAATCCTCAATCCTCATTCTTCAATCCTCAGTGCCCAGTCCTCAATCTTCAATCCTCAATCCTCAATCCTCGATTCTCATTCCTCAATCCTCAATCGTCAATCCTCAATCCTCAATCCTCAACCCTCAATCCCCAATGTTGAATCCTCAATACCCAATCCTCAGTCTTCAATCCTCAATCCTCAATCCTCAATCCTCAATCCTCAATCTTCAATCCTCAATCCTCAATCCTCAATTCTCAATCCTCAATCCTCAATCCTCAGACCTCAAACATCAATACTCAACCCTCAGTCCTCGTCCTCAATCCACAAACCTCAATCCTCAATCCTCAGTCCTAAATCCTCAATCCTCAATCCTCAAACCTCAATCCTCAACCGTCAGTCCCCGTCCTCAATCCTCAAACATGAATCCTCAATCCTCAACCTTCAATCATCAATACTCAATCTTCAATCCTCAATTATCAATCCTCAATACTCAATCTTCAATCCTCAATACTCAATCTTCATTCCTCAATCCTCAATCCTCAATCCTTAATCCTCAATCCTCGATCCTCAATCCTCAATCCTCAATCCTCAATCTTCAATCCTCAATACTCAATCCTCAATCCTCGATCCTCAATCCTCAATCCTCAATCCTCAATCTTCAATCCTCAATACTCAGTATTCAATACTCAATCCTCAATCCTCAATCCTCAATCCTCATTCTTCAATCCTCAATCCTCAACCCTCAATTCTCAATACCCAATCCTCAATCCTCAGACCTCAAACAGCAATACTCAACCCTCAGTCCTCGTCCTCAATCCACAACCATCATTACCCAATCCTCAATCTTCAATCATCAATATTCAATCTTCAGTCCTCAATGCTCAATCCTCAAAGCTCAATCCTCAATCCTCAATCCTCAGTCCTCAAGCCTCAATCCTCAATCCTCAATCCTCAATCCTCAATCTTCAATCCTCAATCCTCAATCCTCAATTCTCAATCCTCAATCCTCAATCCTCAATCCTCAATCCTCAATCCTCAATCCTCAATCTTCAATCCTCAATACTCAAACTGCAATCCTCAATCCTCAGTCCTCACTCCTCAATCCTCACTCTTCAATCCTCAATACCGAATCCTCAATCTTCAACCCTCAATCCTCAATCCTCAATTCTCAATCCTCAATCCTCAATCCTCAGACTTCAAACACCAATACTCAACCCTCAGTCCTCGTCCTCAATCCACAACCCTCAATTCTCAATCCTCAATCCTCAATCCTCAGTCCTCAAACCTTAATCCTGAATCCTCAATCCTGAATCCTCAATCTTCAGCCCTCAGTCCTCAACAATCAGTTGTCAATCCCCAATCCTCAATGTAATATCATCAATTCACAGTTTTCAATACACAATACTCAATCTGCAATCTTCGAATCTCTATCCACAAACATCAATTCTCATCACTCAACCCTCAACACTCAGTCCTCAATGTTCAATCCTCAATCATCAATTCTCAATCTTCAATCCTCAATACTGAACATTCAATCCTCAATCCTCAATCCTCAGTCCTCAATCCTCAATCCTCAATCTTCAATACTCAGTCCCCAATCCTCAATCTTCAACCCTCAATCCTCAATCCTCAATCCTCGATCCTCAGTCCTCAACCCTCAATCCTCAATGTTCAATGTTCAATCCTCAATACCCAGTCCTCAATCTTCAATCCTCAATCCTCAATCCTCAATCGTCAATCCTCAGTCCTCTAACCTTAATCCTGAATCCTCAATCCTGAATCCTCAATCTTCAGCCCTCAGTCCTCAACAATCAGTTGTCAATCCCCAATCCTCAATGGAATATCATCAATTCACAGTTTTCAATACTCAATACTCAATCTGCAATCTTCAAATCTCTATCCACAAACATCAATTCTCATCTCTCAACACTCAACACTCCGTCCCCAATCCTCAATCTTCAATCCTCAATCCTCAATCCTCAATCCTCAATCCTCAATTTTCAATCCTCAATACTCAATCTTCAATCATCAATACTCAATCTTCAATCCGCAATCCTCAATCTTCAATCCTCAATCCTCAATTCTCAGTCCTCAGTACTCAATCCTCAATTGTCAATCCTCAATCCCCAATCCTCAATCTTCAATCCTCAATACTCAATCTTCAATCCTCAATCCTCAATCATCAATCCTCAATGCTCAATCCTCAATCCTCAATCGTCAACCCTCAATCTTCAATCCTCAATACTCAATCTGCAATCCTCAATCCTCAATCCTCAATCCTCAATCCTCAATTCTCAATCCTCAATCCTCAATCCTCAATCCTCAATCCTCAATCCTCAATCTTCAATCCTCAATACTCAATCCTCAATCCTCAATCTTCAATCCTCAATCCTCAATCCTCAATTCTCAATCCTCAATCCTCAGACATCAAACAGCAATACTCAACCCTCAGTCCTCGTCCTCAATCCACAACCATCAATACCCAATCCTCAATCTTCAATCATCGATATTGAATCTTCAGTCCTCAATCCTCAATCCTCAATCCTCAATACTCAATCCTCAATCTTCAATCCCCAATACTCAATCTTCATTCCTCAATCCTCAATCCTCAATCCTCAGTCCTCAAACCTCAATCCTCAATCCTCAATCCTCAATCCTCAATCTTCAATCCTCAATCCTCAATCCTCAATTCTCAATCCTCAATCCTCAATCCTCAATCCTCAATCCTCAATCCTCAATCTTCAATCCTCAATACTCAACCTTCATTCCTCAATCCTCAATCCTCAATCCTCAATCCTCAATCCTCAATCCCCAATCCTCAATCCTCAATCCTCAATCTTCAATCCTCAATACTCAGTATTCAATACTCAATCCTCAATCCTCAATCCTCAATCCTCATTCTTCAATCCTCAATACCCAATCCACAATCTTCAATCCTCAATCCTCAACCCTCAATTCTCAATACCCAATCCTCAATCCTCAGACCTCAAACAGCAATACTCAACCCTCAGTCCTCGTCCTCAATCCACAACCATCATTACCCAATCCTCAATCTTCAATCATCAATATTCAATCTTCAGTCCTCAATGCTCAATCCTCAATCCTCAGTCCTCAATCTTCAATCCTCAATACTCAATCTTCATTCCTCAATCCTCAATCCTCAATCCTCAGTCCTCAAGCCTCAATCCTCAATCCTCAATCCTCAATCCTCAATCTTCAATCCTCAATCCTCAATCCTCAATTCTCAATCCTCAATCCTCAATCCTCAATCCTCAATCCTCAATCCTCAATCCTCAATCTTCAATCCTCAATACTCAAACTGCAATCCTCAATCCTCAGTCCTCACTCCTCAATCCTCATTCTTCAATCCTCAATACCGAATCCTCAATCTTCAATCCTCAATCCTCAATCCTCAATTCTCAATCCTCAATCCTCAATCCTCAGACTTCAAACACCAATACTCAACCCTCAGTCCTCGTCCTCAATCCACAACCCTCAATTCTCAATCCTCAATCCTCAATCCTCAGTCCTCAAACCTTAATCCTGAATCCTCAATCCTGAATCCTCAATCTTCAGCCCTCAGTCCTCAAACCTTAATCATGAATCCTCAATCCTGAATCCTCAATCTTCAGCCCTCAGTCCTCAACAATCAGTTGTCAATCCCCAATCCTCAATGTAATATCATCAATTCACAGTTTTCAATACACAATACTCAATCTGCAATCTTCGAATCTCTATCCACAAACATCAATTCTCATCACTCAACCCTCAACACTCAGTCCTCAATGTTCAATCCTCAATCATCAATTCTCAATCTTCAATCCTCAATACTGAACATTCAGTCCTCAATCCTCAATCCTCAGTCCTCAATCCTCAATCCTCAATCTTCAAACCTCAATCCTCAATCCTCAATCCTTAATTCTCAGTCCTCAATCCTCAATCTTCGATCCTCAATACTCAATCTTCAATCTTCAATCCTCAATCCTCAATCCTCAATCTTCAATCCTCAATACTGAATCTTCAATCCTCAATCTTCAATCCTCAATGTTCAATCCGCAATACCCAATCCTCAATCTTCAATACTCAATCCTCAATCCTCAATCCTCAATCCTCAATCCTCAGTCCTCAAACCTTAATCCTGATTCCCCAATCCTGAATCCTCAATCTTCAGCCCTCAGTCCTCAACAATCGGATGTCAATCCCCAATCCTCAATGGAATATCATCAATTCACAGTTTTCAATACACAATACTCAATCTGCAATCTTCGAATCTCTATCCACAAACATCAATTCTCATCACTCAACCCTCAACACTCAGTCCTCAATGTTCAATCCTCAATCATCAATTCTCAATCTTCAATCCTCAATACTGAACCTTCAATCCTCAATCCTCAATCCTCAGTCCTCAATCCTCAATCCTCAATCTTCAATCATCAGTCCCCAATCCTCAATCTTCAACCCTCAATCCTCAATCCTCAATCCTCGATCCTCAGTCCTCAATCCTCAATCCTCAATCCTCAATGTTCAATCCTCAATCCTCAATCCTCAATCCTCAATCCTCAATCCACAATTTTCAATCCTGAATACTCAATCTTCAATCATCCATAATCAATCTTCAATCCTCAATCCTCAATCCTCGGTCCTTAATCCTCAATCGCCAATTTCCAATCCTGAATACTCAATCTTCAATCCTCAATACTCAATCTTCAATTCTCAATCCTCAGTCCTCAAACCTCAATTCTGAATCCTCAAATCTCAATTCTGAATCCTCATTCCTGAACCCTCAATCTTCAGCTCTCAGTCCTCAACAATCAGTTGTCAATCCTCAATCCTCAATAGAATATACTCAATTCACATTTTCAATACACAATACTCAATCTGCAATCTTCGAACATCTATCCACAAACATCAATTCTCATCACTCAACCCTCAACACTCAGTCCTCAATGTTCAATCCTCAATCATCAATTCTCAATCTTCAATCCTCAATACTGAACCTTCAATCCTCAATCCTCAATTTTCAAACCTCAATCCTCAATCTTCAATCATCAATACTCAATCTTCAATCCGCAATCCTCAATCTTCAATCCTCAATCCTCAATTCTCAGTCCTCAATACTCAATCCTCAATTGTCAATCCTCAATCCCCAATCCTCAATCTTCAATCCTCAATCCTCAATCCTCAATCCTCAATCTTCAATCCTCAATACTCAATCTTCAATCCTCAATCCTCAATCATCAATCCTCAATGCTCAATCCTCAATCCTCAATCCTCAACCCTCAATCTTCAATCCTCAATACTCAATCTGCAATCCTCAATCCTCAATCCTCAATCCTCAATCCTCATTCTTCAATCCTCAGTGCCCAGTCCTCAATCTTCAATCCTCAATCCTCAATCCTCGATTCTCATTCCTCAATCCTCAATCGTCAATCCTCAATCCTCAATCCTCAGCCCTCAATCCTCAATGTTGAATCCTCTATACCCAATCCTCAGTCTTAAATCCTCAATCCTCAATCCTCAATCCTCAATCCTCAATCTTCAATCGTCAATCCTCAATCCTCAATTCTCGATCCTCAATCCTCAATCCTCAGACCTCAAAAATCAATACTCAACCCTCAGTCCCCGTCCTCAATCCTCAAACATGAATCCTCAATCCTCAACCTTCAATCATCAATACTCAATCTTCAATCTTCAATTATCAATCCTCAATCTTCAATCCTCAATACTCAATCTTCAATAATCAATCCTCAATACTCAATCCTCAATACTCAATCCTCAATCGTCAATACTCAATCCCCAATCCTCAATCTTCAATCCTCAATCCTCAATCCTCAATCCTCAATCCTCAATCTTCAATCCTCAATACTCAATCTTCATTCCTCAATCCTCAATCCTCAATCCTCAATCCTCAATCCTCGATCCTCAATCCTCAATCCTCAATCCTCAATCTTCAATCCTCAATACTCAGTATTCAATACTCAATCCTCAATCCTCAATCCTCAATCCTCATTCTTCAATCCTCAATACCCAATCCACAATCTTCAATCCTCAATCCTCAACCCTCAATTCTCAATACTCAATCCTCAATCCTCAGACATCAAACAGCAATACTCAACCCTCAGTCCTCGTCCTCCATGCACAACCATCAATACCCAATACTCAATCTTCAATCATCGATATTCAATCTTCAGTCCTCAATCCTCAATCCTCAATCCTCAATCCTCAATCTTCAATCCCCAATACTCAATCTTCATTCCTCAATCCTCAATCCTCAATCCTCAGTCCTCAAACCTCAATCCTCGATCCTCAATCCTCAATCCTCAATCTTCAATCCTCAATCCTCAATCCTCAATTCTCAATCGTCAATCCTCAATCCTCAATCCTCAATCCTCAATCCTCAATCTTCAATCCTCAATACTCAAACTGCAATCCTCAATCCTCAGTCCTCACTCCTCAATCCTCATTCTTCAATTCTCAATACCGAATCCTCAATCTTCAATCCTCAATCATCAATCCTCAATTCTCAGTCCTCAATCCTCAATCCTCAGACTTCAAACACCAATACTCAACCCTCAGTCCTCGTCCTCCATGCACAACCATCAATACCCAATCCTCAATCTTCAATCATCGATATTCAATCTTCAGTCCTCAATCCTCAATCCTCAATCCTCAATCCTCAATCTTCAATCCCCAATACTCAATCTTCATTCCTCAATCCTCAATCCTCCATCCTCAATCCTCAATCCTCAAGCGTCAATCCTCAATCCTCAATCCTCAATCCTCAGTAATCAATCCTCAATCTTCAATACTGAATCGTCAGTCCTCAGTCCTCAATCCTCAATCCTCAATCCTCGTTCCTCAAACCTCAATCCTCAACCCTCAGTCCTCACACTCAGTTCTCAATTCTCAATCCTCAATAGAATATCATCAATTCAGAGTTTTCAATACTCAATACTCAATCTGCAATTTTCAAATCTCTATCCACAAACATCAATTCTCATTATTCAACCCTCAACACTCAGTCCCCAATCCTCAATCTTCAATACTCAATCCTCAATCCTCAATCCTCGATCCTCATTCTTCAATCCTCAATACCCAATCCTCAATCTTCAATCCTTAATCCTCAATCCTCAATCCTCCATCCTCAATCCTCAACCCTCAATCCTCAATACTCAATCTTCAATCCTCAATCCTCAATCCTCAAACCTCAATCTTCAATCCTCAATACTCAATCTTCAATCCTCAATCCTCAATCCTCAATCCTCAATCCACATTCTTCAATCCTCAACACCCAATCCTCAATCTTCAATCCTCTACCCTCAGTCCTCAATGCTCAATCCTCAATCCTCAATCCTCAGAACTCAAACATCAATACTCAACCCTCAGTCCTCGTCCTCAGTCCACAACCTTCAATCCTCGATCCTCAATCTTCAATCATCAATATTCAATCTTCAATCCGCAATCCTCAATCCTCAATACTCAATCCACAATCCTCAATGTTCTATCCTCAATACCCAAACCTCAATCTTCAATCCTCAATCCTCAATCCTCAATCCTCAATCCTCAATTTTCAATCCTCAATCCTCAGTCCTCAAACCTCAATCCTGAATCCTCAAACCTGAATCCTCTTTCGTCAGCCCTCAGTCCTCAACAATCTGTTGTCAATCCTCAATACTCAATTGAATATCATCAATTCACAGTTTTCATTACTCAATACTCAATCTGCAATCTTCAAATCTCTATCCACAAACATCAATTCTCATCACTCAACCCTCAACACTCAGTCCTCAATGTTCAATCCTCAATCATCAATTCTCAATCTTCAATCCTCAATACTGAACCTTCAATCCTCAATCCTCAATCCTCAGTCCTCAATCCTCAATCCTCAATCTTCAATCATCAGTCCCCAATCCTCAATCTTCAACCCTCAATCCTCAATCCTCAATCCTCGATCCTCAGTCCTCAATCCTCAATCCTCAATCCTCAATGTTCAATCCTCAATCCTCAATCCTCAATCCTCAATCCTCAATCCACAATTTTCAATCCTGAATACTCAATCTTCAATCATCCATAATCAATCTTCAATCCTCAATCCTCAATCCTCGGTCCTTAATCCTCAATCGCCAATTTCCAATCCTGAATACTCAATCTTCAATCCTCAATACTCAATCTTCAATTCTCAATCCTCAGTCCTCAAACCTCAATTCTGAATCCTCAAATCTCAATTCTGAATCCTCATTCCTGAACCCTCAATCTTCAGCTCTCAGTCCTCAACAATCAGTTGTCAATCCTCAATCCTCAATAGAATATACTCAATTCACATTTTCAATACACAATACTCAATCTGCAATCTTCGAACATCTATCCACAAACAACAATTCTCATCACTCAACCCTCAACACTCAGTCCTCAATGTTCAATCCTCAATCATCAATTCTCAATCTTCAATCCTCAATACTGAACCTTCAATCCTCAATCCTCAATTTTCAAACCTCAATCCTCAATCTTCAATCATCAATACTCAATCTTCAATCCGCAATCCTCAATCTTCAATCCTCAATCCTCAATTCTCAGTCCTCAATACTCAATCCTCAATTGTCAATCCTCAATCCCCAATCCTCAATCTTCAATCCTCAATCCTCAATCCTCAATCCTCAATCCTCAATCTTCAATCCTCAATACTCAATCTTCAATCCTCAATCCTCAATCATCAATCCTCAATGCTCAATCCTCAATCCTCAATCCTCAACCCTCAATCTTCAATCCTCAATACTCAATCTGCAATCCTCAATCCTCAATCCTCAATCCTCAATCCTCATTCTTCAATCCTCAGTGCCCAGTCCTCAATCTTCAATCCTCAATCCTCAATCCTCGATTCTCATTCCTCAATCCTCAATCGTCAATCCTCAATCCTCAATCCTCAGCCCTCAATCCTCAATGTTGAATCCTCTATACCCAATCCTCAGTCTTAAATCCTCAATCCTCAATCCTCAATCCTCAATCCTCAATCTTCAATCGTCAATCCTCAATCCTCAATTCTCGATCCTCAATCCTCAATCCTCAGACCTCAAAAATCAATACTCAACCCTCAGTCCCCGTCCTCAATCCTCAAACATGAATCCTCAATCCTCAACCTTCAATCATCAATACTCAATCTTCAATCTTCAATTATCAATCCTCAATCTTCAATCCTCAATACTCAATCTTCAATAATCAATCCTCAATACTCAATCCTCAATACTCAATCCTCAATCGTCAATACTCAATCCCCAATCCTCAATCTTCAATCCTCAATCCTCAATCCTCAATCCTCAATCCTCAATCTTCAATCCTCAATACTCAATCTTCATTCCTCAATCCTCAATCCTCAATCCTCAATCCTCAATCCTCGATCCTCAATCCTCAATCCTCAATCCTCAATCTTCAATCCTCAATACTCAGTATTCAATACTCAATCCTCAATCCTCAATCCTCAATCCTCATTCTTCAATCCTCAATACCCAATCCACAATCTTCAATCCTCAATCCTCAACCCTCAATTCTCAATACTCAATCCTCAACCCTCAGACATCAAACAGCAATACTCAACCCTCAGTCCTCGTCCTCCATGCACAACCATCAATACCCAATACTCAATCTTCAATCATCGATATTCAATCTTCAGTCCTCAATCCTCAATCCTCAATCCTCAATCCTCAATCTTCAATCCCCAATACTCAATCTTCATTCCTCAATCCTCAATCCTCAATCCTCAGTCCTCAAACCTCAATCCTCGATCCTCAATCCTCAATCCTCAATCTTCAATCCTGAATCCTCAATCCTCAATTCTCAATCGTCAATCCTCAATCCTCAATCCTCAATCCTCAATCCTCAATCTTCAATCCTCAATACTCAAACTGCAATCCTCAATCCTCAGTCCTCACTCCTCAATCCTCATTCTTCAATCCTCAATACCGAATCCTCAATCTTCAATCCTCAATCCTCAATCCTCAATTCTCAGTCCTCAATCCTCAATCCTCAGACTTCAAACACCAATACTCAACCCTCACTCCTCGTCCTCCATGCACAACCATCAATACCCAATCCTCAATCTTCAATCATCGATATTCAATCTTCAGTCCTCAATCCTCAATCCTCAATCCTCAATCCTCAATCTTCAATCCCCAATACTCAATCTTCATTCCTCAGTCCTCAATCCTCCATCCTCAATCCTCAATCCTCAAGCGTCAATCCTCAATCCTCAATCCTCAATCCTCAGTAATCAATCCTCAATCTTCAATACTGAATCGTCAGTCCTCAGTCCTCAATCCTCAATCCTCAATCCTCGTTCCTCAAACCTCAATCCTCAACCCTCAGTCCTCACACTCAGTTCTCAATTCTCAATCCTCAATAGAATATCATCAATTCAGAGTTTTCAATACTCAATACTCAATCTGCAATTTTCAAATCTCTATCCACAAACATCAATTCTCATTATTCAACCCTCAACACTCAGTCCCCAATCCTCAATCTTCAATACTCAATCCTCAATCCTCAATCCTCGATCCTCATTCTTCAATCCTCAATACCCAATCCTCAATCTTCAATCCTCAATCCTCAATCCTCAATCCTCAATCCTCAATCCTCAACCCTCAATCCTCAATACTCAATCTTCAATCCTCAATCCTCAATCCTCAATCCTCAATCTTCAATCCTCAATACTCAATCTTCAATCCTCAATCCTCAATCCTCAATCATCAATCCTCAATCCACATTCTTCAATCCTCAACACCCAATCCTCAATCTTCAATCCTCTACCCTCAGTCCTCAATTCTCAATCCTCAATCCTCAATCCTCAGAACTCAAACATCAATACTCAACCCTCAGTCCTCGTCCTCAGTCCACAACCTTCAATCCTCGATCCTCAATCTTCAATCATCAATATTCAATCTTCAATCCGCAATCCTCAATCCTCAATACTCAATCCACAATCCTCAATGTTCTTTCCTCAATACCCAAACCTCAATCTTCAATCCTCAATCCTCAATCCTCAATCCTCAATCCTCAATTTTCAATCCTCAATCCTCAGTCCTCAAACCTCAATCCTGAATCCTCAAACCTGAATCCTCTTTCGTCAGCCCTCAGTCCTCAACAATCTGTTGTCAATCCTCAATACTCAAATGAATATCATCAATTCACAGTTTTCATTACTCAATACTCAATCTGCAATCTTCAAATCTCTATCCACAAACATCAATTCTCATCACTCAACCCTCAACACTCAGACCCCAATCCTCAATATTCAATCCTCAATCCTCAATCCTCAATCCACAATCCTCAACGTTCAATCCTCAATACTCAATCTTCAATGCTCACTCCTCAATCCTCAATCCTCAATTCTCAATCCTCAATCGTCAATCTTCAATCCCCAATACTCAATCTTCAATCCCCAATCCTCAATCCTCGGACCTCAATCCTCAATCGTCCATCTGCAATCCTGAATGCTCAATCTTCAATCCTCAATCCTCAATCCTCAATCCTCAATCCTCAATCCTCATTCTCCAATCCTCAATACCCAATCCTCAATCTTCAATCCTCAATCCTCAATCCTCAATTCTCAATCCTCAATCCTCTGTCCTCAGTCCTCAAACCTCAATGCTCAACCCTCAGCCCTCATCCTCAATCCTCAATCCTCAATCCTCAATCCTCAATCTCCAATCCTCAATACTCATACTTCAATCCTCAATCCTCAGTCCACAATCTTCAATCCTCAATGCTCAATCCTCAATCCTCAATCCTCAGTCCTCAATCCTCAATCCTCAATCCTCAAACCTCAATCCTCAACCGTCAGTCCTCGTCCTCAAACCTCAACCCCCAATCCTCAATCCTTAATCTTCAATCATCAATACTCAATCTTCAATCCTCAATCCTCAATCCTCAATCCTCAATCCACAATCCTCAATATTCAACGCACAACCCTCAGCCATCAATCCTCAATACTCAGCCATCAATCCTCAATTCTCAATACTCAATAGAATATCCTGAATTCTCATGGTTCCATACTCAATCCACAATATTCAACAATCAAATCTCAATCCTCAAACATCAATTCTCAACACTCAATCCTCAACACTCAGTCCTCTCTCATCAATCCTCCATCCTCAATTCTCAATCCTCAGGAGTCAATCCTCAATCCTCAGTCCTCAACCCTCAATCCTCAGTCCTCAAACCTCCACCACGAATCCTCAATCCTGAATCCTCAATCTTCTGCCATAAGACCTCAACAATCAATTGTCAATCGTCAATCCTCAATAGAATATCCTTAATTCACAGTTTTCAATACTCAATCCCCATTCTTCAATCTTCAAATCTCAACCCTCAAACATCAATTCTCAACACTCAATCCTCAACACTCAGTCCTCTCTCTTCAATCCTCCATCCTCAATCCTTAATCCTCTATCCTCAGAGTTCAAACATCTATACTCAACCCTCAGTCCTCGTCGCCAATCCACAACACTCAATACTCAATCCTCAAACTTCGATTGTCCATATTCAATCTTCAATCCTCAATCCTCAATCCTCAATCCTGAATCCTCAATCTTCAATCCTCAATACTCAAACTGCAATCCTCAATCCTCAGTCCTCACTCCTCAATCCTCATTCTTCAATCCTCAATACCGAATCCTCAATCCTCAATCCTCAATCCTCAATCCTCAGTCCTCAATCTTCAATCCTCAATACTCAAACTGCAATCCTCAATCCTCAGTCCTCACTCCTCAATCCTCATTCTTCAATCCTCAATACCGAATCCTCAATCTTCAATCCTCAATCCTCAATCCTCAATTCTCAATCCTCAATCTTCAATCCTCAATACTCAGCCTTCAATCCTCAATCCTCAACCCTCAGTCCTCGTCCTCAATCCACAACCATCAATACTCAATCCTCAATATTCAATCATCAATATTCAATCTTCAGTCCTCAATCCTCAATCCTGAATCCTCAATCCTCAATCCTCCATCCTCAATGTTCAATCCCTAATACCCAATCCTCAATCTTCAATCCTCAATCCTCAATCCTCAATCCTCAATCCTCAGTCCTCGAACCTCAAACCTGTATCCTCAATCCTGAATCCTCAATCTTCAGACCTCAGTCCTCAACAATCAGTTGTCAATTCTCAATCCTCAATAGAATATCATCAATTCACAGTTTTCAATACTCAATACTCAATCTGCAATTTTCAAATCTCTATCCACAAACATCAATTCTCATCATTCAACCCTCAACACTCCGTCCCCAATCCTCAATCTTCAATACTCAATCCTCAATCCTCAATCCTCGATCCTCAATCTTCAATCCTCAATCCTCAATGCTCATTCCTGAATCCTCATTCTTCAATCCTCAACACCCAATCCTCAATCTTCAAACCTCAATCCTCAATCCTCAACTCTCAATCCTCAATCCTCAATTCTCATTCTTCAATCCTCAATACCCAATCCTCAATCTTCAATCCTCAATCCTCAATCCTCAATTCTCAACCCTCAATCCTCAGTCCTCAGCCCTCAATCCTCAATCCTCAAACCTCAGCCCTCATCCTCAATCCTCAATCCTCAATCCTCAATCTTCAATCAACAATACTCAATCTTCAATCCTCAATCCTCAGTCCTCAAACCTCAATCCTCAATCCTCAATCCTCAGTAATCAATCCTCAATCTTCAATACTGAATCGTCAATCCTCAGCCCTCAATCCTCAATCCCCAATCCACGTTCCTCAAACCCCAATCCTCAGCCCTCAGTCCTCACACTCAATTCTCAATTCTCAATCCTCAATCCTCAATCCTCAATCTTCAATCCTCAATAATCAATCTCCAATCCTAGATGCTCAATCCCCAATCCTCAATCCTTAATCCTATATCATCAAACCTCAATCCCCAGTCCTCAATCCTCAATCCTCAATGCTCAATCCTCAATCCTCAATCCTCAGTCCTCAATCCTCAATCCTCAATCCTCAAACCTCAATCCTCAACCGTCAGTCCACGTCCTCAATCCTCAAACCTCAATCCTCAATCCTCAATCCTCAATCTTCAATCCTCAATACTCAATCCTCAATCCTCAAACCTCAACCTTAATCTTCAACCCTCAATACTCAATCTTCAATCCTCAATCCTCAATCCTCAATCCTCAATCCTCAATCCTCAATCCTCAATACTCAATCTTCAATCCTCAATCCTCAATCCTCAGTCCTCAATCCTCAATCCTCAATCCTCAAACCTCAATCCTCAACCGTCAGTCCTCGTCCTCAAACCTCAACCCCCAATCCTCAATCCTTAATCTTCAATCATCAATACTCAATCTTCAATCCCCAATCCTCAATCCTCAATCCTCAATCCTCAATCCTCAATATTCGACGCACAACCCTCAGCTATCAATCCTCAATACTCAACCATCAATCCTCATTTCTCAATACTCAATAGAATATCCTGAATTCTCATGGTTCAATACTCAATCCACAATATTCAATAATCAAATCACAATCCTCAAACATCAATTCTCAACACTCAATCCTCAACACTCAGTCCTCTCTCATCAATCCTCCATCCTCAATCCTCAATCCTCAAGAGTCAATCCTCAATCCTCAACCCTCAATCCTCAGTCCTCAAACCTCCACCACGAATCCTCAATCCTGAATCCTCAATCTTCAGCCATAAGACCTCAACAATCAATTGTCAATCCTCAATCCTCAATAGAATATCCTTAATTCACAGTTTTCAATACTCAATCCACATTCTTCAATCTTCAAATCTCAACCCTCAAACATCAATTCTCAACCCTCAATCGTCAATCTTCAATCCTCAATAATCAATCTTCAATCCTCAATCCTCAATCCTCAATCCTCAATCCTCAATCCTCATACTACAATCCTCAATACCCAATCCGCAATCTTCAATCCTCAATCCTCAATACTCAATTCTCAATCCTCAACCCTCAGTCCTCAGTCCTCAAACCTCAATCCTCAACCCTCAGCCCTCTTCCTCAATCCTCAATCCTCAATCCTCAATCCTGAATCTTCAGCCCTCAGTCCTCAACAATCAGTTGTCAATCGTCAATCCTCAATAGAGTATCCTCAATTCACAGTTTTCAATACTCAATAGTCAATCTGCAATCTTCAGATCTCTATCCACAAACACCAATTCTCATCACTCAACCCTCAACACTCAGTACTCAATGTTCAATCCTCAATCCTCAATTCTCAATCTTCAGTCCTCAATACTGAATCTTCAATCCTCAACCCTCAATCCTCAATCCTCAATCCTCAATACTCAATCTTCAATCCTCAGTCCCCAATCCTCAATCTTCAATCCTCAATCCTCAATCCTCAATCCTCGATCCTCAATCCTCAATCCTCAATCCTCAATCCTCAATGTTCAATCCGCAATACCCAATCCTCAATCTTCAATCCTCAATCCTCAATCCTCAATCCTCGATCCTCAATCCTCAATCCTCAATCCTCAGTCCTCAAATCTCAATCCTCAGACCACATCCTCAATCCTCAGTCCTCAATCCTCAGTCCTCTGTCCTCAAACTTCAATCCTCAACCCTCAGACCTCATCCTCAATCCTCAATCCTCAGCCCTCAATCCTCAATCTTCAATCCTCAATACTCAATCTTCAATAATCAATCCTCAATTCTCAATCCTCAATCCTCAATCCTCCTTCTTCAATCCTCAATACCCAATCCACAATCTTCAATCCTCAATCCTCAATCCTCAATTCTCAATCCTCAATCCTCAATCCTCAATCCTCAATCCTCAATCCTCAATCCTCAGACCTCAAACAGCAATAGTCTACCCTCAGTCCTCGTCCTCAATCCACAACCATCAATACTGAATCCTCAACCTTCAATCATCAATATTCAATCTTCAGTCCTCAATCCTCAATCCTCAATCCTCAAACCTCAATCCTCAACCGTCAGTCCTCGTTCTCAAACCTCAACCCTCAATCCTCAATCCTCAATCCTCAATCTTCAATCATCAATACTCAATCTTCAATCCTCAATCCTCAATCCTCAATCCTCAATCCTCAATCCACAATATTCAACGCACAACCCTCATCCATCAATCCTCAATACGCAACCATCAATCCTCAATTCTCAATACTCAAAAGAATATCCTGAATTCTCATGGTTCAATACTCACCACAATATTCAGTAATCAAATCTCAATCCTCAAACATCAATCCTCAACAGGCAATCCTCAGCACTCAGTCCTCTCTCTTCAATCCTCCATCCTCAATCCTCAATCCTCAAGCGTCAATCCTCAATCCTCAATCCTCAATCCTCAGTAATCAATCCTCAATCTTCAATACTGAATCGTCAATCCTCAGTCCTCAATCCTCAATCCTCAATCCTCGTTCCTCAAACCTCAATCCTCAACCCTCAGTCCTCACACTCAATTCTCAATTCTCAATCCTCAATAGAATATCATCAATTCACAGTTTTCAATACTCAATACTCAATCTGCAATTTTCAAATCTCTATCCACAAACATCAATTCTCATCACTCAACGCTCAACACTCAGTCCTCAATGTTCAATCCTCAATCCTCAATCCTCAAACCTCAATCTTCAATCCTCAATACTCAATCGTCAATCCTCAATCCTCAATCCTCAATCCTCAATCCTCAATCCTCATTCTTCAATCCTCAATACCCAATCCTCAATCTTCAATCCTCAATCCTCAATGCTCAATTCCCAATCCTCAATCCTCAGTCCTCAGTCCTCAAACCTCAACCCTCAACCCTCAGCCCTCATCCTCAATCCTCAATCCTCAATCCTCAATCTTCAATCTCCAATCCTCAATACTCAAACTTCAATCCTCAATCCTCAGTCCACAATCTTCAATCCTGAATGCTCAATCCTCAATCCTCAATCCTCAGTCATCAATCCTCAATCCTCAATCCTCAAACCTCAATCCTCAACCGTCAGTCCTCGTCCTCAAACCTCAACCCCCAATCCTCAATCCTTAATCTTCAATCATCAATACTCAATCTTCAATCCTCAATCCTCAACCCTCAATCCCCAATCGTCAATCCTCAATATTCAACGCACAACCCTCAGCCATCAATCCTCAATACTCAACCATCAATCCTCAATTCTCAATACTCAATAGAATATCCTGAATTCTCATGGTTCAATACTCAATCCACAATATTCAATAATCAAATCTCAATCCTCAAACATCAATTCTCAACACTCAATCCTCAACACTCAGTCCTCTCTAATCAATCCTCCATCCTCAATCCTCAATCCTCAAGAGTCAATCCTCAATCCTCAGTCCTCAACCCTCAATCCTCAGTCCTCAAACCTCCACCACGAATCCTCAATCCTGAATCCTCAATCTTCAGCCATAAGACCTCAACAATCAATTGTCAATCCTCAATCCTCAATAGAATATCCTTAATTCACAGTTTTCAATACTCAATCCCCATTCTTCAATCTTCAAATCTCAACCCTCAAACATCAATTCTCAACCCTCAATCGTCAATCTTCAATCCTCAATAATCAATCTTCAATCCTCAATCCTCAATCCTCAATCCTCAATCCTCATACCCTAATCCTCAATACCCAATCCGCAATCTTCAATCCTCAATCCTCAATACTCAATTCTCAATCCTCAACCCTCAGTCCTCAGTCCTCAAACCTCAATCCTCAACCCTCAGCCCTCTTCCTCAATCCTCAATCCTCAATCCTCAATCCTCAATCTTCAGCCCTCAGTCCTCAACAATCAGTTGTCAATCGTCAATCCTCAATAGAGTATCCTCAATTCACAGTTTTCAATACTCAATAGTCAATCTGCAATCTTCAGATCTCTATCCACAAACACCAATTGACATCACTCAACCCTCAACACTCAGTACTCAATGTTCAATCCTCAATCCTCAATTCTCAATCTTCAGTCCTCAATACTGAATCTTCAACCCTCAACCCTCAATCCTCAATCCTCAATCCTCAATATTCAATCTTCAATCCTCAGTCCCCAATCCTCAATCTTCAATCCTCAATCCTCAATCCTCAATCCTCGATCCTCAATCCTCAATCCTCAATCCTCAATCCTCAATGTTCAATCCGCAATACCCAATCCTCAATCTTCAATCCTCAATCCTCAATCCTCAATCCTCGATCCTCAATCCTCAATCCTCAATCCTCAGTCCTCAAATCTTAATCCTCAGACCGCATCCTCAATCCTCAGTCCTCAATCCTCAGTCCTCTGTCCTCAAACTTCAATCCTCAACCCTCAGACCTCATCCTCAATCCTCAATCCTCAGCCCTCAATCCTCAATCTTCAATCCTCAATACTCAATCTTCAATAATCAATCCTCAATTCTCAATCCTCAATACTCAATTCTCAATCATCAATACTCAATCCCCAAACCTCAATCTTCAATCCTCAATCCTCAATCCTCAATCCTCAATCCTCAATCTTCAATCCTCAATACACAATCTTCAATCCTCAATCCTCAATCCTCAATCCTCAAACCTCAATCCTTAATCCTCAATCCTCAATCCTCAATCCTCAATCTTCAATCCTCAATACTCAATATTCAATCCTCAATCCTCAATCCTCAATCCTCAATCCTCAGTCCTCAATCTTCAATCCTCAATACTCAAACTGCAATCCTCAATCCTCAGTCCTCACTCCTCAATCCTCATTCTTCAATCCTCAATACCGAATCCTCAATCTTCAATCCTCAATCCTCAATCCTCAATTCTCAATCCTCAATCTTCAATCCTCAATACTCAGCCTTCAATCCTCAATCCTCAACCCTCAGTCCTCGTCCTCAATCCACAACCATCAATACTCAATCCTCAATATTCAATCATCAATATTCAATCTTCAGTCCTCAATCCTCAATCCTGAATCCTCAATCCTCAATCCTCCATCCTCAATGTTCAATCCGCAATACCCAATCCTCAATCTTCAATCCTCAATCCTCAATCCTCAATCCTCAATCCTCAGTCCTCGAACCTCAAACCTGTATCCTCAATCCTGAATCCTCAATCTTCAGACCTCAGTCCTCAACAATCAGTTGTCAATTCTCAATCCTCAATAGAATATCATCAATTCACAGTTTTCAATACTCAATACTCAATCTGCAATTTTCAAATCTCTATCCACAAACATCAATTCTCATCATTCAACCCTCAACACTCCGTCCCCAATCCTCAATCTTCAATACTCAATCCTCAATCCTCAATCCTCGATCCTCAATCTTCAATCCTCAATCCTCAATGCTCATTCCTGAATCCTCATTCTTCAATCCTCAACACCCAATCCTCAATCTTCAAACCTCAATCCTCAATCCTCAACTCTCAATCCTCAATCCTCAATTCTCATTCTTCAATCCTCAATACCCAATCCTCAATCTTCAATCCTCAATCCTCAATCCTCAATTCTCAACCCTCAATCCTCAGTCCTCAGCCCTCAATCCTCAATCCTCAAACCTCAGCCCTCATCCTCAATCCTCAATCCTCAATCCTCAATCTTCAATCAACAATACTCAATCTTCAATCCTCAATCCTCAGTCCTCAAACCTCAATCCTCAATCCTCAATCCTCAGTAATCAATCCTCAATCTTCAATACTGAATCGTCAATCCTCAGCCCTCAATCCTCAATCCCCAATCCACGTTCCTCAAACCCCAATCCTCAGCCCTCAGTCCTCACACTCAATTCTCAATTCTCAATCCTCAATCCTCAATCCTCAATCTTCAATCCTCAATAATCAATCTCCAATCCTAGATGCTCAATCCCCAATCCTCAATCCTTAATCCTATATCATCAAACCTCAATCCCCAGTCCTCAATCCTCAATCCTCAATGCTCAATCCTCAATCCTCAATCCTCAGTCCTCAATCCTCAATCCTCAATCCTCAAACCTCAATCCTCAACCGTCAGTCCACGTCCTCAATCCTCAAACCTCAATCCTCAATCCTCAATCCTCAATCTTCAATCCTCAATACTCAATCCTCAATCCTCAAACCTCAACCTTAATCTTCAACCCTCAATACTCAATCTTCAATCCTCAATCCTCAATCCTCAATCCTCAATCCTCAATCCTCAATCCTCAATACTCAATCTTCAATCCTCAATCCTCAATCCTCAGTCCTCAATCCTCAATCCTCAATCCTCAAACCTCAATCCTCAACCGTCAGTCCTCGTCCTCAAACCTCAACCCCCAATCCTCAATCCTTAATCTTCAATCATCAATACTCAATCTTCAATCCCCAATCCTCAATCCTCAATCCTCAATCCTCAATCCTCAATATTCGACGCACAACCCTCAGCTATCAATCCTCAATACTCAACCATCAATCCTCATTTCTCAATACTCAATAGAATATCCTGAATTCTCATGGTTCAATACTCAATCCACAATATTCAATAATCAAATCTCAATCCTCAAACATCAATTCTCAACACTCAATCCTCAACACTCAGTCCTCTCTCATCAATCCTCCATCCTCAATCCTCAATCCTCAAGAGTCAATCCTCAATCCTCAACCCTCAATCCTCAGTCCTCAAACCTCCACCACGAATCCTCAATCCTGAATCCTCAATCTTCAGCCATAAGACCTCAACAATCAATTGTCAATCCTCAATCCTCAATAGAATATCCTTAATTCACAGTTTTCAATACTCAATCCACATTCTTCAATCTTCAAATCTCAACCCTCAAACATCAATTCTCAACCCTCAATCGTCAATCTTCAATCCTCAATAATCAATCTTCAATCCTCAATCCTCAATCCTCAATCCTCAATCCTCAATCCTCATACTACAATCCTCAATACCCAATCCGCAATCTTCAATCCTCAATCCTCAATACTCAATTCTCAATCCTCAACCCTCAGTCCTCAGTCCTCAAACCTCAATCCTCAACCCTCAGCCCTCTTCCTCAATCCTCAATCCTCAATCCTCAATCCTGAATCTTCAGCCCTCAGTCCTCAACAATCAGTTGTCAATCGTCAATCCTCAATAGAGTATCCTCAATTCACAGTTTTCAATACTCAATAGTCAATCTGCAATCTTCAGATCTCTATCCACAAACACCAATTCTCATCACTCAACCCTCAACACTCAGTACTCAATGTTCAATCCTCAATCCTCAATTCTCAATCTTCAGTCCTCAATACTGAATCTTCAATCCTCAACCCTCAATCCTCAATCCTCAATCCTCAATACTCAATCTTCAATCCTCAGTCCCCAATCCTCAATCTTCAATCCTCAATCCTCAATCCTCAATCCTCGATCCTCAATCCTCAATCCTCAATCCTCAATCCTCAATGTTCAATCCGCAGTACCCAATCCTCAATCTTCAATCCTCAATCCTCAATCCTCAATCCTCGATCCTCAATCCTCAATCCTCAATCCTCAGTCCTCAAATCTCAATCCTCAGACCACATCCTCAATCCTCAGTCCTCAATCCTCAGTCCTCTGTCCTCAAACTTCAATCCTCAACCCTCAGACCTCATCCTCAATCCTCAATCCTCAGCCCTCAATCCTCAATCTTCAATCCTCAATACTCAATCTTCAATAATCAATCCTCAATTCTCAATCCTCAATCCTCAATCCTCCTTCTTCAATCCTCAATACCCAATCCACAATCTTCAATCCTCAATCCTCAATCCTCAATTCTCAATCCTCAATCCTCAATCCTCAATCCTCAATCCTCAATCCTCAATCCTCAGACCTCAAACAGCAATAGTCTACCCTCAGTCCTCGTCCTCAATCCACAACCATCAATACTGAATCCTCAACCTTCAATCATCAATATTCAATCTTCAGTCCTCAATCCTCAATCCTCAATCCTCAAACCTCAATCCTCAACCGTCAGTCCTCGTTCTCAAACCTCAACCCTCAATCCTCAATCCTCAATCCTCAATCTTCAATCATCAATACTCAATCTTCAATCCTCAATCCTCAATCCTCAATCCTCAATCCTCAATCCACAATATTCAACGCACAACCCTCATCCATCAATCCTCAATACGCAACCATCAATCCTCAATTCTCAATACTCAAAAGAATATCCTGAATTCTCATGGTTCAATACTCACCACAATATTCAGTAATCAAATCTCAATCCTCAAACATCAATCCTCAACAGGCAATCCTCAGCACTCAGTCCTCTCTCTTCAATCCTCCATCCTCAATCCTCAATCCTCAAGCGTCAATCCTCAATCCTCAATCCTCAATCCTCAGTAATCAATCCTCAATCTTCAATACTGAATCGTCAATCCTCAGTCCTCAATCCTCAATCCTCAATCCTCGTTCCTCAAACCTCAATCCTCAACCCTCAGTCCTCACACTCAATTCTCAATTCTCAATCCTCAATAGAATATCATCAATTCACAGTTTTCAATACTCAATACTCAATCTGCAATTTTCAAATCTCTATCCACAAACATCAATTCTCATCACTCAACGCTCAACACTCAGTCCTCAATGTTCAATCCTCAATCCTCAATCCTCAAACCTCAATCTTCAATCCTCAATACTCAATCGTCAATCCTCAATCCTCAATCCTCAATCCTCAATCCTCAATCCTCATTCTTCAATCCTCAATACCCAATCCTCAATCTTCAATCCTCAATCCTCAATGCTCAATTCCCAATCCTCAATCCTCAGTCCTCAGTCCTCAAACCTCAACCCTCAACCCTCAGCCCTCATCCTCAATCCTCAATCCTCAATCCTCAATCTTCAATCTCCAATCCTCAATACTCAAACTTCAATCCTCAATCCTCAGTCCACAATCTTCAATCCTGAATGCTCAATCCTCAATCCTCAATCCTCAGTCATCAATCCTCAATCCTCAATCCTCAAACCTCAATCCTCAACCGTCAGTCCTCGTCCTCAAACCTCAACCCCCAATCCTCAATCCTTAACCTTCAATCATCAATACTCAATCTTCAATCCTCAATCCTCAACCCTCAATCCCCAATCGTCAATCCTCAATATTCAACGCACAACCCTCAGCCATCAATCCTCAATACTCAACCATCAATCCTCAATTCTCAATACTCAATAGAATATCCTGAATTCTCATGGTTCAATACTCAATCCACAATATTCAATAATCAAATCTCAATCCTCAAACATCAATTCTCAACACTCAATCCTCAACACTCAGTCCTCTCTAATCAATCCTCCATCCTCAATCCTCAATCCTCAAGAGTCAATCCTCAATCCTCAGTCCTCAACCCTCAATCCTCAGTCCTCAAACCTCCACCACGAATCCTCAATCCTGAATCCTCAATCTTCAGCCATAAGACCTCAACAATCAATTGTCAATCCTCAATCCTCAATAGAATATCCTTAATTCACAGTTTTCAATACTCAATCCCCATTCTTCAATCTTCAAATCTCAACCCTCAAACATCAATTCTCAACCCTCAATCGTCAATCTTCAATCCTCAATAATCAATCTTCAATCCTCAATCCTCAATCCTCAATCCTCAATCCTCATACCCTAATCCTCAATACCCAATCCGCAATCTTCAATCCTCAATCCTCAATACTCAATTCTCAATCCTCAACCCTCAGTCCTCAGTCCTCAAACCTCAATCCTCAACCCTCAGCCCTCTTCCTCAATCCTCAATCCTCAATCCTCAATCCTCAATCTTCAGCCCTCAGTCCTCAACAATCAGTTGTCAATCGTCAATCCTCAATAGAGTATCCTCAATTCACAGTTTTCAATACTCAATAGTCAATCTGCAATCTTCAGATCTCTATCCACAAACACCAATTGACATCACTCAACCCTCAACACTCAGTACTCAATGTTCAATCCTCAATCCTCAATTCTCAATCTTCAGTCCTCAATACTGAATCTTCAACCCTCAACCCTCAATCCTCAATCCTCAATCCTCAATATTCAATCTTCAATCCTCAGTCCCCAATCCTCAATCTTCAATCCTCAATCCTCAATCCTCAATCCTCGATCCTCAATCCTCAATCCTCAATCCTCAATCCTCAATGTTCAATCCGCAATACCCAATCCTCAATCTTCAATCCTCAATCCTCAATCCTCAATCCTCGATCCTCAATCCTCAATCCTCAATCCTCAGTCCTCAAATCTTAATCCTCAGACCGCATCCTCAATCCTCAGTCCTCAATCCTCAGTCCTCTGTCCTCAAACTTCAATCCTCAACCCTCAGACCTCATCCTCAATCCTCAATCCTCAGCCCTCAATCCTCAATCTTCAATCCTCAATACTCAATCTTCAATAATCAATCCTCAATTCTCAATCCTCAATACTCAATTCTCAATCATCAATACTCAATCCCCAAACCTCAATCTTCAATCCTCAATCCTCAATCCTCAATCCTCAATCCTCAATCTTCAATCCTCAATACACAATCTTCAATCCTCAATCCTCAATCCTCAATCCTCAAACCTCAATCCTTAATCCTCAATCCTCAATCCTCAATCCTCAATCTTCAATCCTCAATACTCAATATTCAATCCTCAATCCTCAATCCTCAATCCTCAATCCTCAATCGTCAATCTTCAATCCTCAATACTCAGTCTGCAATCCTCACTCCTCAATCCTCAATCCTCAATCCTCATTCTTCAATCCTCAATACCCAATCCACAATCCTCAATCCTCAATCCTCAATCTTCAATCCTCAATAATCACTCTCCAATCCTAGATCCTCAATCCCCAATCCTCAATCCTTAATCCTCTATCATCAATCCTCAATCCCCATTCCTCAATCTTCAATCCTCAATACTCAATCTTCAATAATCAATCCTCAATTCGCAATCCTCAATACTCAATCCTCAATCGTCAATACTCAATCCCCAATCCTCAATCTTCAATCCTCAATCCTCAATCCTCAATCCTCAATCCTCAATCCTCAATCCTCAATCCTCAATCTTCAATCGTCAATCCTCAATCCTCAATTCTCGATCCTCAATCCTCAATCCTCAGACCTCAAAAATCAATACTCAACCCTCAGTCCCCTTCCTCAATCCTCAAACATGAATCCTCAATCCTCAACCTTCAATCATCAATACTCAATCTTCAATCTTCAATTATCAATCCTCAATCTTCAATCCTCAATACTCAATCTTCAATAATCAATCCTCAATACTCAATCCTCAATACTCAATCCTCAATCGTCAATACTCAATCCCCAATCCTCAATCTTCAATCCTCAATCCTCAATCCTCAATCCTCAATCCTCAATCTTCAATCCTCAATCCTCAATCCTCAATCCTCATTCCTCAAACCTCAATCCTCAACCCTTAGTCCTCATCCTCAATTCTCAATTCTCAATCCTCAATCCTCAATCCTCAATCCTCAATCCTCAATCCTCAGACCTCAAACAGCAATACTCAACCCTCAGTCCTCGTCCTCAATCCACAACCATCAATACTGAATCCTCAACCTTCAATCATCAATATTCAATCTTCAGTCCTCAATCCTCAATCCTCAATCCTCAAACCTCAATCCTCAACCGTCAGTCCTCGTTCTCAAACCTCAACCCTCAATCCTCAATCCTCAATCCTCAATCTTCAATCATCAATACTCAATCTTCAATCCTCAATCCTCAATCCTCAATCCTCAATCCTCAATCCACAATATTCAACGCACAACCCTCATCCATCAATCCTCAATACGCAACCATCAATCCTCAATTCTCAATACTCAAAAGAATATCCTGAATTCTCATGGTTCAATACTCACCACAATATTCAGTAATCAAATCTCAATCCTCAAACATCAATCCTCAACACGCAATCCTCAGCACTCAGTCCTCTCTCTTCAATCCTCCATCCTCAATCCTCAATCCTCAAGCGTCAATCCTCAATCCTCAATCCTCAATCCTCAGTAATCAATCCTCAATCTTCAATACTGAATCGTCAATCCTCAGTCCTCAATCCTCAATCCTCAATCCTCGTTCCTCAAACCTCAATCCTCAACCCTCAGTCCTCACACTCAATTCTCAATTCTCAATCCTCAATAGAATATCATCAATTCACAGTTTTCAATACTCAATACTCAATCTGCAATTTTCAAATCTCTATCCACAAACATCAATTCTCATCATTCAACCCTCAACACTCAGTCCTCAAACCTCAATTCCGAATCCTCAATACTCAATCTTCAATCCTCAATCCTCAATTCTCAATCCTCAATACACATTCCTCAATCGTCAATCCTCAATCCCCAATCCTCAATCTTCAATCCTCAATCCACAATCCTCAATCCTCATTCCTCAAACCTCAATCCTCAACCCTCACTCCTCATCCTCAATTCTCAATTCTCAATCCTCAATCCTCAATCCTCAATCCTCAATCCTCAATCCTCAGACCTCAAACAGCAATACTCAACCCTCAGTCCTCGTCCTCAATCCACAACCATCAATACTGAATCCTCAACCTTCAATCATCAATATTCAATCTTCAGTCCTCAATCCTCAATCCTCAATCCTCAAACCTCAATCCTCAACCGTCAGTCCTCGTTCTCAAACCTCAACCCTCAATCCTCAATCCTCAATCGTCAACCTTCAATCATCAATACTCAATCTTCAATCCTCAATCCTCAATCCTCAATCCTCAATCCTCAATCCACAATATTCAACGCACAACCCTCATCCATCAATCCTCAATACGCAACCATCAATCCTCAATTCTCAATACTCAAAAGAATATCCTGAATTCTCATGGTTCAATACTCACCACAATATTCAGTAATCAAATCTCAATCCTCAAACATCAATCCTCAACACGCAATCCTCAGCACTCAGTCCTCTCTCTTCAATCCTCCATCCTCAATCCTCAATCCTCAAGCGTCAATCCTCAATCCTCAATCCTCAATCCTCAATCCTCAATCTTCAATCGTCAATCCTCAATCCTCAATTCTCGATCCTCAATCCTCAATCCTCAGACCTCAAAAATCAATACTCAACCCTCAGTCCCCGTCCTCAATCCTCAAACATGAATCCTCAATCCTCAACCTTCAATCATCAATACTCAATCTTCAATCTTCAATTATCAATCCTCAATCTTCAATCCTCAATACTCAATCTTCAATAATCAATCCTCAATACTCAATCCTCAATACTCAATCCTCAATCGTCAATACTCAATCCCCAATCCTCAATCTTCAATCCTCAATCCTCAATCCTCAATCCTCAATCCTCAATCTTCAATCCTCAATACTCAATCTTCATTCCTCAATCCTCAATCCTCAATCCTCAATCCTCAATCCTCGATCCTCAATCCTCAATCCTCAATCCTCAATCTTCAATCCTCAATACTCAGTATTCAATACTCAATCCTCAATCCTCAATCCTCAATCCTCATTCTTCAATCCTCAATACCCAATCCACAATCTTCAATCCTCAATCCTCAACCCTCAATTCTCAATACACAATCCTCAATCCTCAGACATCAAACAGCAATACTCAACCCTCAGTCCTCGTCCTCCATGCACAACCATCAATACCCAATACTCAATCTTCAATCATCGATATTCAATCTTCAGTCCTCAATCCTCAATCCTCAATCCTCAATCCTCAATCTTCAATCCCCAATACTCAATCTTCATTCCTCAATCCTCAATCCTCAATCCTCAATCCTCAACCCTCAATACCCAATCCTCAATCCTTAATCCTCTATCATCAATCCTCAATCCCCATTCCTCAATCTTCAATCCTCAATACTCAATCTTCAATAATCAATCCTCAATTCGCAATCCTCAATACTCAATCCTCAATCGTCAATACTCAATCCCCAATCCTCAATCTTCAATCCTCAATCCTCAATCCTCAATCCTCAATCCTCAATCTTCAATCCTCAATACACAATCTTCAATCCTCAATCCTCAATCCTCAAACCTCAATCCTCAATCCTCAATCCTCAATCCTCAATCCTCAATCCTCAATCTTCAATCCTCAATACTCAATATTCAATCCTTAATCCTCAATCCTCAATCCTCAATCCTCAATCCTCAATCCTCAATCTTCAATCCTCAGTACTCAGCCTTCAATCCTCAATCCTCAATCCTCAATCCTCAATACTCATTCTTCAATCCTCAATACCCAATCCACAATCTTCAATCCTCAATCCTCAATCCTCAATTCTCAATCCTCAATCCTCAATCCTCAATCCTCAATCCTCAATCCTCAATCTTCAATCCTCAATACACAATCTTCAATCCTCAATCCTCAATCCTCAAACCTCAATCCTCAATCCTCAATCCTCAATCCTCAATCCTCAATCCTCAATCTTCAATCCTCAATACTCAATATTCAATCCTTAATCCTCAATCCTCAATCCTCAATCCTCAATCCTCAATCCTCAATCTTCAATCCTCAGTACTCAGCCTTCAATCCTCAATCCTCAATCCTCAATCCTCAATACTCATTCTTCAATCCTCAATACCCAATCCACAATCTTCAATCCTCAATCCTCAATCCTCAATTCTCAATCCTCAATCCTCAATCCTCAGACCTCAAACAGCAATACTCAACCCTCAGTCCTCGTCCTCAATCCACAACCATCAACACTCAATCCTCAATATTCAATCATCAATATTCAATCTTCAGTCCTCAATCCTCAATGCTCAATCCTCAATCCTCAATCCTCCATCCTCAATGTTCAATCCGCAATACCCAATCCTCAATCTTCAATCCTCAATCCTCAATCCTCAATCCTCAATCCTCAGTCCTCGAACCTCAAACCTGTATCCTCAATCCTGAATCCTCAATCTTCAGACCTCAGTCCTCAACAATCAGTTGTCAATTCTCAATCCTCAATAGAATATCATCAATTCACAGTTTTCAATACTCAATCCTCAATCCTCAATGTTCAATCCGCAATACCCAATCCTCAATCTTCAATCCCCAATCCTCAATCTTCAATCCTCATTCCTCAATCCTCAATCCTCAATCCTCAATCTTCAATCCTCAATACTCAATCTTCAATCCTCAATCCTCAATCATCAATCCTCAATGCTCAATCCTCAATCCTCAATCCTCAAACCTCAATCTTCAATCCTCAATACTCAATCTGCAACCCTCAATCCTCAATCCTCAATCCTCAATCCTCATTCTTCAATCCTCAGTGCCCAGTCCTCAATCCTCAATCCTCAAACCTCAATCCTCGATTCTCATTCCTCAATCCTCAATCGTCAATCCTCAATCCTCAATCCTCAACAATCACTCCTCAATGTTGAATCCTCAATACCCAATCCTCAGTCTTCAATCCTCAATCCTCAATCCTGAATCCTCAATCCTCAATCTTCAATCCTCAATCCTCAATCCTCAATTCTCAATCCTCAATCCTCAATCCTCAGACCTCAAACATCAATACTCAACCCTCAGTCCTCGACCTCAATCCACAACCCTCAATCATCAATACTCAATCCCCAAACCTCAATCTTCAATCCTCAATCCTCAATCCTCAATCCTCAATCCTCAATCTTCAATCCTCAATACACAATCTTCAATCCTCAATCCTCAATCCTCAATCCTCAAACCTCAATCCTTAATCCTCAATCCTCAATCCTCAATCCTCAATCTTCAATCCTCAATACTCAATATTCAATCCTCAATCCTCAATCCTCAATCCTCAATCCTCAATCGTCAATCTTCAATCCTCAATACTCAGTCTGCAATCCTCACTCCTCAATCCTCAATCCTCAATCCTCATTCTTCAATCCTCAATACCCAATCCACAATCCTCAATCCTCAATCCTCAATCTTCAATCCTCAATAATCACTCTCCAATCCTAGATCCTCAATCCCCAATCCTCAATCCTTAATCCTCTATCATCAATCCTCAATCCCCATTCCTCAATCTTCAATCCTCAATACTCAATCTTCAATAATCAATCCTCAATTCGCAATCCTCAATACTCAATCCTCAATCGTCAATACTCAATCCCCAATCCTCAATCTTCAATCCTCAATCCTCAATCCTCAATCCTCAATCCTCAATCCTCAATCCTCAATCCTCAATCTTCAATCGTCAATCCTCAATCCTCAATTCTCGATCCTCAATCCTCAATCCTCAGACCTCAAAAATCAATACTCAACCCTCAGTCCCCTTCCTCAATCCTCAAACATGAATCCTCAATCCTCAACCTTCAATCATCAATACTCAATCTTCAATCTTCAATTATCAATCCTCAATCTTCAATCCTCAATACTCAATCTTCAATAATCAATCCTCAATACTCAATCCTCAATACTCAATCCTCAATCGTCAATACTCAATCCCCAATCCTCAATCTTCAATCCTCAATCCTCAATCCTCAATCCTCAATCCTCAATCTTCAATCCTCAATCCTCAATCCTCAATCCTCATTCCTCAAACCTCAATCCTCAACCCTTAGTCCTCATCCTCAATTCTCAATTCTCAATCCTCAATCCTCAATCCTCAATCCTCAATCCTCAATCCTCAGACCTCAAACAGCAATACTCAACCCTCAGTCCTCGTCCTCAATCCACAACCATCAATACTGAATCCTCAACCTTCAATCATCAATATTCAATCTTCAGTCCTCAATCCTCAATCCTCAATCCTCAAACCTCAATCCTCAACCGTCAGTCCTCGTTCTCAAACCTCAACCCTCAATCCTCAATCCTCAATCCTCAATCTTCAATCATCAATACTCAATCTTCAATCCTCAATCCTCAATCCTCAATCCTCAATCCTCAATCCACAATATTCAACGCACAACCCTCATCCATCAATCCTCAATACGCAACCATCAATCCTCAATTCTCAATACTCAAAAGAATATCCTGAATTCTCATGGTTCAATACTCACCACAATATTCAGTAATCAAATCTCAATCCTCAAACATCAATCCTCAACACGCAATCCTCAGCACTCAGTCCTCTCTCTTCAATCCTCCATCCTCAATCCTCAATCCTCAAGCGTCAATCCTCAATCCTCAATCCTCAATCCTCAGTAATCAATCCTCAATCTTCAATACTGAATCGTCAATCCTCAGTCCTCAATCCTCAATCCTCAATCCTCGTTCCTCAAACCTCAATCCTCAACCCTCAGTCCTCACACTCAATTCTCAATTCTCAATCCTCAATAGAATATCATCAATTCACAGTTTTCAATACTCAATACTCAATCTGCAATTTTCAAATCTCTATCCACAAACATCAATTCTCATCATTCAACCCTCAACACTCAGTCCTCAAACCTCAATTCCGAATCCTCAATACTCAATCTTCAATCCTCAATCCTCAATTCTCAATCCTCAATACACATTCCTCAATCGTCAATCCTCAATCCCCAATCCTCAATCTTCAATCCTCAATCCACAATCCTCAATCCTCATTCCTCAAACCTCAATCCTCAACCCTCACTCCTCATCCTCAATTCTCAATTCTCAATCCTCAATCCTCAATCCTCAATCCTCAATCCTCAATCCTCAGACCTCAAACAGCAATACTCAACCCTCAGTCCTCGTCCTCAATCCACAACCATCAATACTGAATCCTCAACCTTCAATCATCAATATTCAATCTTCAGTCCTCAATCCTCAATCCTCAATCCTCAAACCTCAATCCTCAACCGTCAGTCCTCGTTCTCAAACCTCAACCCTCAATCCTCAATCCTCAATCGTCAACCTTCAATCATCAATACTCAATCTTCAATCCTCAATCCTCAATCCTCAATCCTCAATCCTCAATCCACAATATTCAACGCACAACCCTCATCCATCAATCCTCAATACGCAACCATCAATCCTCAATTCTCAATACTCAAAAGAATATCCTGAATTCTCATGGTTCAATACTCACCACAATATTCAGTAATCAAATCTCAATCCTCAAACATCAATCCTCAACACGCAATCCTCAGCACTCAGTCCTCTCTCTTCAATCCTCCATCCTCAATCCTCAATCCTCAAGCGTCAATCCTCAATCCTCAATCCTCAATCCTCAATCCTCAATCTTCAATCGTCAATCCTCAATCCTCAATTCTCGATCCTCAATCCTCAATCCTCAGACCTCAAAAATCAATACTCAACCCTCAGTCCCCGTCCTCAATCCTCAAACATGAATCCTCAATCCTCAACCTTCAATCATCAATACTCAATCTTCAATCTTCAATTATCAATCCTCAATCTTCAATCCTCAATACTCAATCTTCAATAATCAATCCTCAATACTCAATCCTCAATACTCAATCCTCAATCGTCAATACTCAATCCCCAATCCTCAATCTTCAATCCTCAATCCTCAATCCTCAATCCTCAATCCTCAATCTTCAATCCTCAATACTCAATCTTCATTCCTCAATCCTCAATCCTCAATCCTCAATCCTCAATCCTCGATCCTCAATCCTCAATCCTCAATCCTCAATCTTCAATCCTCAATACTCAGTATTCAATACTCAATCCTCAATCCTCAATCCTCAATCCTCATTCTTCAATCCTCAATACCCAATCCACAATCTTCAATCCTCAATCCTCAACCCTCAATTCTCAATACACAATCCTCAATCCTCAGACATCAAACAGCAATACTCAACCCTCAGTCCTCGTCCTCCATGCACAACCATCAATACCCAATACTCAATCTTCAATCATCGATATTCAATCTTCAGTCCTCAATCCTCAATCCTCAATCCTCAATCCTCAATCTTCAATCCCCAATACTCAATCTTCATTCCTCAATCCTCAATCCTCAATCCTCAATCCTCAACCCTCAATACCCAATCCTCAATCCTTAATCCTCTATCATCAATCCTCAATCCCCATTCCTCAATCTTCAATCCTCAATACTCAATCTTCAATAATCAATCCTCAATTCGCAATCCTCAATACTCAATCCTCAATCGTCAATACTCAATCCCCAATCCTCAATCTTCAATCCTCAATCCTCAATCCTCAATCCTCAATCCTCAATCTTCAATCCTCAATACACAATCTTCAATCCTCAATCCTCAATCCTCAAACCTCAATCCTCAATCCTCAATCCTCAATCCTCAATCCTCAATCCTCAATCTTCAATCCTCAATACTCAATATTCAATCCTTAATCCTCAATCCTCAATCCTCAATCCTCAATCCTCAATCCTCAATCTTCAATCCTCAGTACTCAGCCTTCAATCCTCAATCCTCAATCCTCAATCCTCAATACTCATTCTTCAATCCTCAATACCCAATCCACAATCTTCAATCCTCAATCCTCAATCCTCAATTCTCAATCCTCAATCCTCAATCCTCAATCCTCAATCCTCAATCCTCAATCTTCAATCCTCAATACACAATCTTCAATCCTCAATCCTCAATCCTCAAACCTCAATCCTCAATCCTCAATCCTCAATCCTCAATCCTCAATCCTCAATCTTCAATCCTCAATACTCAATATTCAATCCTTAATCCTCAATCCTCAATCCTCAATCCTCAATCCTCAATCCTCAATCTTCAATCCTCAGTACTCAGCCTTCAATCCTCAATCCTCAATCCTCAATCCTCAATACTCATTCTTCAATCCTCAATACCCAATCCACAATCTTCAATCCTCAATCCTCAATCCTCAATTCTCAATCCTCAATCCTCAATCCTCAGACCTCAAACAGCAATACTCAACCCTCAGTCCTCGTCCTCAATCCACAACCATCAACACTCAATCCTCAATATTCAATCATCAATATTCAATCTTCAGTCCTCAATCCTCAATGCTCAATCCTCAATCCTCAATCCTCCATCCTCAATGTTCAATCCGCAATACCCAATCCTCAATCTTCAATCCTCAATCCTCAATCCTCAATCCTCAATCCTCAGTCCTCGAACCTCAAACCTGTATCCTCAATCCTGAATCCTCAATCTTCAGACCTCAGTCCTCAACAATCAGTTGTCAATTCTCAATCCTCAATAGAATATCATCAATTCACAGTTTTCAATACTCAATCCTCAATCCTCAATGTTCAATCCGCAATACCCAATCCTCAATCTTCAATCCCCAATCCTCAATCTTCAATCCTCATTCCTCAATCCTCAATCCTCAATCCTCAATCTTCAATCCTCAATACTCAATCTTCAATCCTCAATCCTCAATCATCAATCCTCAATGCTCAATCCTCAATCCTCAATCCTCAAACCTCAATCTTCAATCCTCAATACTCAATCTGCAACCCTCAATCCTCAATCCTCAATCCTCAATCCTCATTCTTCAATCCTCAGTGCCCAGTCCTCAATCCTCAATCCTCAAACCTCAATCCTCGATTCTCATTCCTCAATCCTCAATCGTCAATCCTCAATCCTCAATCCTCAACAATCACTCCTCAATGTTGAATCCTCAATACCCAATCCTCAGTCTTCAATCCTCAATCCTCAATCCTGAATCCTCAATCCTCAATCTTCAATCCTCAATCCTCAATCCTCAATTCTCAATCCTCAATCCTCAATCCTCAGACCTCAAACATCAATACTCAACCCTCAGTCCTCGACCTCAATCCACAACCCTCAATCATCAATCCTCAATCCTCAGTCCTCAATCCTCAATCCTCAATCCTCAAACCTCAATCCTCAACCGTCAGTCCCCGTCCTAAATCCTCAAACACGAATCCTCAATCCTCAACCTTCAATCATCAATACTCAATCTTCAATCCTCAATCCTCAATCCTCAATCCTCAATCATTAATCCTCAATCCTCAATATTCAACACACAACCCTCAACCATCAATCCTCAATACTCAACCATCAATCCTCAATTCTCAATACTCAATAGAATATCCTGAATTCTCATGATTCAGTACTCAATCCTCAATATTCAATAATCAAATCGCAATCGTCAAACATCAACTCTCAGCACTCAATCCTCAATACTCTGTCCTCTCTCTTCAATCCTCCATTCTCAATCCTCAATACTCAAGCGTCAATACTCAATCCTCAATCCTCAATCCTCAATCATCAATCCTCAACCCTCAATCCTCAGTCCTCAAACCTCAATCCGGAATCTTCAATCCTGAATCCTCAATCTTCAGCCGTCAGTCCTCAACAATCAATTGTCAATCCTCAATCCTTAATTTTCAATCCTCAATCCTCAATCCGCAATCCTCAATCCTCAATCTTCAATCCTCAGTACTCAATCTTCAATCCTCAATCTTCAATCCTCAATCCTCAATCCTCAATCTTCAATCCTCAATCATCAAGCTTCAATCCTCAGACCTCAAACAGCAATACTCAACCCTCAGTCCTCGTCCTCAATCCACAACCATCAATACTCAATCCTCTATCATCAATCATCAATATTCAATCTTCAGTCCTCAATCCTGAATCCTCAATCCTCAATCCTCAATCCTCAATCCTCAATCCTCAATACTCAATCCTCAATCCTCAATCCTCAATCCTCAGTCCTCAAACATTAATCCTGAATCCTCAGTCCTGAATCCACAATCTTCAGCCCTCAGTCCTCAACAATCAGTTGTCAATCCCCAATCCTCAATGGAATATCATCAATTCATAGTTTTCAATACTCAATACTCAATCTGCAATCTTCAAATCTCTATCCACAAACATCAATTCTCATCACTCAACACTCAACACTCCGTCCCCAATCCCCAATCTTCAATCCTCAGTGTTCAATGCGCAATACCCAATCCTCAATCTTCAATCCACAATCCTCAGTCCTCAATCCTCAATCCTCAATCCTCAATCCTCAATCCTCAGTCCTCAAACATCAAACCTGAATCCTCAATCCTGAATCCTCAATCTTCAGACCTCAGTCCTCAACAATCAGTTGTCAATTCTCAATCCTCAATAGAATATCATCAATTCACAGTTTTCAATACTCAATGCTCAATCTGCAATCTTCGAATCTCTATCCACAAACATCAATTCTCATCATTCAACCCTCAACACTCAGTCCCCAATCCTCAATCTTCAATCCTCAATCCTCAATCCACAATCCTCGATCCTCAGTCTTCAATCCTCAATACTCAATCTTCAATCCTCGATCCTCAATCCTCAATCCTCAATCCTCAATACTCAATCGTCAGGCTTCAATCCTCAGTACTCAATCTTCAATCCTCAATCCTCAATACTCATTCCTCAATCCTCATTCTTCAATCCTCAATACCCAATCCTCAATCTTGAATCCTCAATCCTCAATCATCAACTCACAATCCTCAACCCTCAGTCCTCAGTCCTCAAACCTCAATCCTCAACCCTCAGCCCTCATCCTCAATCCTCAATCCTCAATCTTCAATCCTCAATCCTCAATCCTCAATCCTCAATCCTCAATCCTCAGTCCTCAAACATCAAACCTGAATCCTCAATCCTGAATCCTCAATCCTGAATCCTCAATCTTCAGACCTCAGTCCTCAACAATCAGTTGTCAATTCACAATCCTCAATAGAATATCATCAATTCACAGTTTTCAATCCTCAATGCTCTACCTTCAATGCTCATTCCTCAATCCTCAGTCCTCAATTCTCAATCCTCAATCGTCAATCTTCAATCCTCAATCCTCAATATTCAATCCTCAGTCCCAAATCCTCAATCTTCAATGCTCAATCCTCGATCCTCAATCTTCAATCATCAATCCTCAATCCTCAATTCTCAATCCTCAATCCTCAATCCTCAGACTTCAAACACCAATACTCAACCCTCAGTCCTCGTCCTCAATCCACAACCCTCAATCCTCAATCCTCAATCTTCAATCATTAATATTCAATCTTCAATCCTCAATCCTCAATCCTCAATCCTCAACCCTCAATCCCCAATGCTAAATCCTCAATACCCAATCCTCAGTCTTCAATCCTCAATCCTCAATCCTCAATCCTCAATCCTCAATTCTCAGTCCTCAATCCTCAGTCTTCAATCCTCAATACTCAATCTTCAATCTTCAATCCTCAATCCTCAATCCTCAATCTTCAATCCCCAATACTGAATCTTCAATCCACAATCTTCAATCCTCAATGTTCAAACCGCAATACCCAATCCTCAATCTTCAATACTCAATCCTCAATCCTCAATCCACATTCTTCAATCCTCAACACCCAATCCTCAATCTTCAATCCTCAATCCTCAGTCCTCAATACTCAATCCTCAATCCTCAATCCTCAGACCCCAAACATCAATACTCAACCCTCAGTCCTCGTCCTCAATTCACAACCCTCAATCCTCGATCCTCAATCTTCAATCATCAATATTCAATCTTTAATCCTCAATCCTCAATCATCAATACTCAATCCACAATCCTCAATGTTCAATCCTCAATACCCAATCCTCAATATTCAATCCTCAATCCTCAATCCTCAATCCTCAATCCTCAATCCTCAACCCTCAATCCTCAATCCTCAGTCCTCAATCCTCAATCCTCAGTCCTCAAACCTTAATCCTGAATCCTCAATCCTGAATCCTCAATCTTCAGCCCTCAGTCCTCAACAATCAGTTGTCAGTCCCCAGTCCTCAATGGAATATCATCAATTCACAGTTTTCAATACTCAATACTCAATCTGCAATCTTCAAATCTCTATCCACAAACATCAATTCTCATCACTCAACACTCAACACTCCGTCCCGAATCCTCAATCTTCAATCCTCAATCCTCAATCCTCAATCCTCAATTTTCAATCCTCAATACTCAATCTTCAATCAACAATACTCAATCCTCAATCATCAATCCTCAATGCTCAATCCTCAATCCTCAATCTTCAACCCTCAATCTTCAATCCTCAATACTCAATCTGCAATCCTCAATCCTCAATCCTCAATCCTCAATCCTCATTCTTCAATCCTCAGTGCCCAGTCCTCAATCTTGAATCCTCAATCCTCAATCCTCGATTCTCATTCCTCAATCCTCAATCGTCAATCCTCAATCCTCAATCCTCAACCCTCAATCCTCAATCGTCAATCCTCAATCCTCAGTCCTCAATACTCAATCCTCAATCCTCAATCCTCAATACTCAATATTCAGTCCTCAATCCTCAATCCTCAATCTTCAGTCTTCAATCCTCAATCCTCAATCCTCAATCCTCAATGTTCAATCCGCAATACCCAATCCTCAATCTTCAATCCTCAATCCTCAATCCTCAATCCTCAATCCTCAATCCTCAGTCCTCAAACCTTAATCCTGAATCCTCAATCCTGAATCCTCAATCTTCAGCCCTCAGTCCTCAACAATCAGTTGTCAGTCCCCAGTCCTCAATGGAATATCATCAATTCACAGTTTTCAATACTCAATACTCAATCTGCAATCCTCGATCCTCAATCCTCAATCCTCAATCCTCAATACTCAATCGTCAGGCTTCAATCCTCAGTACTCAATCTTCAATCCTCAATCCTCAATACTCATTCCTCAATCCTCATTCTTCAATCCTCAATACCCAATCCTCAATCTTGAATCCTCAATCCTCAATCCTCAATCCTCAATCCTCAGTCCTCAATCCTCAATCCTCAGTCCTCAAACCTTAATCCTGAATCCTCAATCCTGAATCCTCAATCTTCAGCCCTCAGTCCTCAACAATCAGTTGTCAGTCCCCAGTCCTCAATGGAACATCATCAATTCACAGTTTTCAATACTCAATACTCAATCTGCAATCTTCAAATCTCTATCCACAAACATCAATTCTCATCACTCAACACTCAACACTCCGTCCCCAATCCTCAATCTTCAATCCTCGATACTCAAACTGCAATCCTCCATCCTCAGTCCTCACTCCTCAATCCTCATTCTTCAATCATCAATCCTCAATCTTCAATCCTCAATACTCAATATTCAATCCTCAATCCTCAATCCTCAATCCTCAATCCTCAATCCTCAATCTTCAATCCTCAATACTCAATCTTCAATAATCAATCCTCAATTCTCAATCCTCAATACTCAATCCTCAATCGTCAATACTCAATCCTCAATCCTCAATCTTCAATCCTCAATACTCAATCTTCAATCCTCAGTCCTCAATTCTCAATCCTCAATGCTCAATACTCAATCGTCAATCCTCAATCCCCAATCCTCAATCTTCAATCCTAAATCCTCAATCCTCAATCCTCAATCCGCAATCTTCAATCCTCAATACTCAATCTTCAATCCTCAATCCTCAATCCTCAATCCTCAATCCTCAATCCTCAATCCTCAATCTTCAATCCTCAATACTCAAACTGCAATCCTGAATCCTCAGTCCTCAATCCTCAATCCTCAGTCCTCAAGCCTCAATCCTCAATCCTCAATCCTCAATCCTCAATCTTCAATCCTCAATCCTCAATCCTCAATTCTCAATCCCCAATCCTCAATCCTCAATCCTCAATCCTCAATCCTCAATCCTCAATCTTCAATCCTCAATACTCAAACTGCAATACTCAATCCTCAGTCCTCACTCCTCAATCCTCATTCTTCAATCCTCAATACCGAATCCTCAATCTTCAATCCTCAATCCTCAATCCTCAATTCTCAATCCTCAATCCTCAATCCTCAGACTTCAAACACCAATACTCAACCCTCAGTCCTCGTCCTCAATCCACAACCCTCAATCCTCAGTCCTCAATCCTCAATCCTCAATCCTCAACCCTCAATCCCCAATGCTAAATCCTCAATACCCAATCCTCAGTCTTCAATCCTCAATCCTCAATCCTCAATCCTCAATCCTCAATTCTCAATCCTCAATCCTCAATCTTCGATCCTCAATACTCAATCTTCAATCTTCAATTCTCAATCCTCAATCCTCAATCTTCAATCCTCAATACTGAATTTTCGATCCTCAATGTTCAATCCTCAATGTTCAATCCGCAATACCCAATCCTCAACCTTCAATACTCAATCCTCAATCCTCAATCCTCAATCCTCAATCTTCAATCCTCAATACTCAACCTTCAATCCTCAATCCTCAATCCTCAATCCTCAATCCTCAGTCCTCAATACTCAATCCTCATTCTTCAATCCTCAATACCCAATCCTCATTCTTCAGTCCTCAATACCGAATCCTCAATCTTCAGTCCTCAATCCTCAATCCTCAATTCTCAATCCTCAATCCTCAATCCTCAGACTTCAAACACCAATACTCAACCCTCAGTCTTCGTCCTCAATCCACAACCCCCAATCCTCAATCCTCAATCTTCAATCATTAATATTCAATCTTCAATCCTCAATCCTCAATCCTCAATCGTCAACCCTCAATCCCCAATGCTCAATCCTCAATACCCAATCCTCAGTCTTCAATCCTCAATCCTCAATCCTCAATGTTCAATCCGCAATACCCAATCCTCAATCTTCAATCCCCATTCCTCAATCCTCAATCCTCAATCCTCAATCCTCAATCCTCGATCCTCAATCCTCAATCCTCAATCCTCAATCTTCAATCCTCAATACTCAGTATTCAATACTCAATCCTCAATCCTCAATCCTCAATCCTCAATCTTCGATCCTCAATACTCAATCTCCAATCCTCAATCCTCAATCCTCAATCCTCAGTCCTCACTCCTCAATCCTCATTCATCAATCCTCAATACCGAATCCTCAATCTTCAATCCTCAATCCTCAATCCTCAATTCTCAATCCTCAATCCTCAATCCTCAGACTTCAAACACCAATACTCAACCCTCAGTCCTCGTCCTCAATCCACAACCCTCAATCCTCAGTCCTCAATCCTCAATCCTCAATCCTCAACCCTCAATCCCCAATGCTAAATCCTCAATACCCAATCCTCAGTCTTCAATCCTCAATCCTCAATCCTCAATCCTCAATCCTCAATTCTCAATCCTCAATCCTCAATCTTCGATCCTCAATACTCAATCTTCAATCTTCAATCCTCAATCCTCAATCCTCAATCTTCAATCCTCAATACTGAATCTTCAATCCTCAATGTTCAATCCTCAATGTTCAATCCGCAATACCCAATCCTCAATCTTCAATACTCAATCCTCAATCCTCAATCCTCAATCCTCAATCTTCAATCCTCAATACTCAACCTTCAATCCTCAATCCTCAATCTTCAATCCTCAATCCACAGTCTTCAATCCTCAACACCCAATCCTCAATCTTCAATCCTCAATCCTCAGTCCTCAATTCTCAATCCTCAATCCTCAATCCTCAGACCTCAAACATCAATACTCAACCCTCTGTCCTCGTCCTCATTCCACAACCCTCAATCCTCGATCCTCAATCTTCCATCATCAATATTCAATCTTCAATCCTGAATCCTCAATCATCAATACTCAATACACAATCCTCAATGTTCAATCCTCAATACCCAATCCTCAATCTTCAATCCTCAATCCTCAATCTTCAATCCTCAATACTCAATATTCAATCCTCAATCCTCAATCCTCAATCTTCAATCTTCAATACTCAATCCTCAATCCTCAATCCTCAATCTTCAATCCTCAATCCTCAATCCTCAATTCTCAATCCCCAATCCTCAATCCTCAATCCTCAATCCTCAATCCTCAATCCTCAATCTTCAATCCTCAATACTCAAACTGCAATCCTCAATCCTCAGTCCTCACTCCTCAATCCTCATTCTTCAATCCTCAATACCGAATCCTCAATCTTCAATCCTCAATCCTCAATCCTCAATTCTCAATCCTCAATCCTCAATCCTCAGACTTCAAACACCAATACTCAACCCTCAGTCCTCGTCCTCAATCCACAACCCTCAATCCTCAGTCCTCAATCCTCAATCCTCAATCCTCAACCCTCAATCCCCAATGCTAAATCCTCAATACCCAATCCTCAGTCTTCAATCCTCAATCCTCAATCCTCAATCCTCAATCCTCAATTCTCAATCCTCAATCCTCAATCCTCGATCCTCAATACTCAATCTTCAATCTTCAATTCTCAATCCTCAATCCTCAATCTTCAATCCTCAATACTGAATTTTCAATCCTCAATGTTCAATCCTCAATGTTCAATCCGCAATACCCAATCCTCAACCTTCAATACTCAATCCTCAATCCTCAATCCTCAATCCTCAATCTTCAATCCTCAATACTCAACCTTCAATCCTCAATCCTCAATCCTCAATCCTCAATCCTCAGTCCTCAATACTCAATCCTCATTCTTCAATCCTCAATACCCAATCCTCATTCTTCAGTCCTCAATACCGAATCCTCAATCTTCAGTCCTCAATCCTCAATCCTCAATTCTCAATCCTCAATCCTCAATCCTCAGACTTCAAACACCAATACTCAACCCTCAGTCTTCGTCCTCAATCCACAACCCCCAATCCTCAATCCTCAATCTTCAATCATTAATATTCAATCTTCAATCCTCAATCCTCAATCCTCAATCCTCAATCGTCAACCCTCAATCCCCAATGCTCAATCCTCAATACCCAATCCTCAGTCTTCAATCCTCAATCCTCAATCCTCAATGTTCAATCCGCAATACCCAATCCTCAATCTTCAATCCCCATTCCTCAATCCTCAATCCTCAATCCTCAATCCTCAATCCTCGATCCTCAATCCTCAATCCTCAATCCTCAATCTTCAATCCTCAATACTCAGTATTCAATACTCAATCCTCAATCCTCAATCCTCAATCCTCAATCTTCGATCCTCAATACTCAATCTCCAATCCTCAATCCTCAATCCTCAATCCTCAGTCCTCACTCCTCAATCCTCATTCATCAATCCTCAATACCGAATCCTCAATCTTCAATCCTCAATCCTCAATCCTCAATTCTCAATCCTCAATCCTCAATCCTCAGACTTCAAACACCAATACTCAACCCTCAGTCCTCGTCCTCAATCCACAACCCTCAATCCTCAGTCCTCAATCCTCAATCCTCAATCCTCAACCCTCAATCCCCAATGCTAAATCCTCAATACCCAATCCTCAGTCTTCAATCCTCAATCCTCAATCCTCAATCCTCAATCCTCAATTCTCAATCCTCAATCCTCAATCTTCGATCCTCAATACTCAATCTTCAATCTTCAATCCTCAATCCTCAATCCTCAATCTTCAATCCTCAATACTGAATCTTCAATCCTCAATGTTCAATCCTCAATGTTCAATCCGCAATACCCAATCCTCAATCTTCAATACTCAATCCTCAATCCTCAATCCTCAATCCTCAATCTTCAATCCTCAATACTCAACCTTCAATCCTCAATCCTCAATCTTCAATCCTCAATCCACAGTCTTCAATCCTCAACACCCAATCCTCAATCTTCAATCCTCAATCCTCAGTCCTCAATTCTCAATCCTCAATCCTCAATCCTCAGACCTCAAACATCAATACTCAACCCTCTGTCCTCGTCCTCATTCCACAACCCTCAATCCTCGATCCTCAACCTTCCATCATCAATATTCAATCTTCAATCCTGAATCCTCAATCATCAATACTCAATACACAATCCTCAATGTTCAATCCTCAATACCCAATCCTCAATCTTCAATCCTCAATCCTCAATCTTCAATCCTCAATACTCAATATTCAATCCTCAATCCTCAATCCTCAATCTTCAATCTTCAATACTCAATCCTCAACCCTCAGTCCTCAACCCACATTCTTCAATCCGCAATACCCAATCCTCAATCTACAATACTCAATACTCAATCCTCAATTCTCAATCCTCAATCCTCTGCCCTCAGTCCTCAAACCTCAATCCTCAACCCTCAGCCCTCATCCTCAATCCTCAATCCTCAATCCTCAATCCTCGATCTTCAATCCTCAATACTCAATCTTCAATAATCAATCCTCAATTCTCAATCCTCAATACTCAATCCTCAATCGTCAATACTCAATCCTCAATCCTCAATCTTCAATCCTCAATACTCAATCTTCAATCCTCAGTCCTCAATTCTCAATCCTCAATGCTCAATACTCAATCGTCAATCCTCAATCCCCAATCCTCAATCTTCAATCCTAAATCCTCAATCCTCAATCCTCAATCCGCAATCTTCAATCCTCAATACTCAATCTTCAATCCTCAATCCTCAATCCTCAATCCTCAATCCTCAATCCTCAATCCTCAATCTTCAATCCTCAATACTCAAACTGCAATCCTGAATCCTCAGTCCTCAATCCTCAATCCTCAGTCCTCAAGCCTCAATCCTCAATCCTCAATCCTCAATCCTCAATCTTCAATCCTCAATCCTCAATCCTCAATTCTCAATCCTCAATCCTCAATCCTCAATCCTCAATCCTCAATCCTCAATCTTCAATCCTCAATACTCAAACTGCAATCCTCAATCCTCAGTCCTCACTCCTCAATCCTCATTCTTCAATCCTCAATACCGAATCCTCAATCTTCAATCCTCAATCCTCAATCCTCAATTCTCAATCCTCAATCCTCAATCCTCAGACTTCAAACACCAATACTCAACCCTCAGTCCTCGTCCTCAATCCACAACCCTCAATCCTCAGTCCTCAATCCTCAATCCTCAATCCTCAACCCTCAATCCCCAATGCTAAATCCTCAATACCCAATCCTCAGTCTTCAATCCTCAATCCTCAATCCTCAATCCTCAATCCTCAATTCTCAATCCTCAGTCCTCAATCTTCGATCCTCAATACTCAATCTTCAATCTTCAATTCTCAATCCTCAATCCTCAATCTTCAATCCTCAATACTGAATTTTCAATCCTCAATGTTCAATCCTCAATGTTCAATCCGCAATACCCAATCCTCAACCTTCAATACTCAATCCTCAATCCTCAATCCTCAATCCTCAATCTTCAATCCTCAATACTCAACATTCAATCCTCAATCCTCAATCCTCAATCCTCAATCCTCAGTCCTCAATACTCAATCCTCATTCTTCAATCCTCAATACCCAATCCTCATTCTTCAGTCCTCAATACCGAATCCTCAATCTTCAGTCCTCAATCCTCAATCCTCAATTCTCAATCCTCAATCCTCAATCCTCAGACTTCAAACACCAATACTCAACCCTCAGTCTTCATCCTCAATCCACAACCCCCAATCCTCAATCCTCAATCTTCAATCATTAATATTCAATCTTCAATCCTCAATCCTCAATCCTCAATCGTCAACCCCCAATCCCCAATGCTCAATCCTCAATACCCAATCCTCAGTCTTCAATCCTCAATCCTCAATCCTCAATGTTCAATCCGCAATACCCAATCCTCAATCTTCAATCCCCAATCCTCAATCTTCAATCCTCAATCCTCAATCCTCAATCCTCAATCCTCAATCTTCAATCCTCAATACTCAATCTTCAATCCTCAATCCTCAAACCTCAATCTTCAATCCTCAATACTCAATGTGCAACCCTCAATCCTCAATCCTCAATCCTCAATCCTCATTCTTCAATCCTCAGTGCCCAGTCCTCAACCTTCAATCCTCAAACCTCAATCCTCGATTCTATTTCCTCAATCCTCAATCGTCAATCCTCAATCCTCAATCCTCAACAATCAATCCTCAATGTTGAATCCTCAATACCCAATCCTCAGTCTTCAATCCTCAATCCTCAATCCTGAATCCTCAATCCTCAATCTTCAATCCTCAATCCTCAATCCTCAATTCTCAATCCTCAACCCTCAATCCGCAGACCTCAAACATCAATACTCAACCCTCAGTCCTCGACCTCAATCCACAACCCTCAGTCCTCAATCCTCAATCCTCAGTCCTCAATCCTCAATCCTCAATCCTCAAACCTCAATCCTGAACCGTCAGTCCCCGTCCTCAATCCTCAAACATGAATCCTCAATCCTCAACCTTCAATCATCAATACTCAATCTTCAATCCTCAATCCTCAATCCTCAATCCTCAATCCTCAATCCTCAATCCTCAGTATTCAACACACAACCCTCAACCATCAATCCTCAATACTCAACCATCAATCCTCAATTCTCAATACTCAATAGAATATCCTGAATTCTCATGATTCAGTACTCAATCCTCAATATTCAATAATCAAATCGCAATCGTCAAACATCAACTCTCAGCACTCAATCCTCAATACTCTGTCCTCTCTCTTCAATCCTCCATCCTCAATCCTCAATACTCAAGCGTCAATACTCAATCCTCAATCCTCAATCCTCAATCATCAATCCTCAACCCTCAATCCTCAGTCCTCAAACCTCAATCCGGAATCTTCAATCCTGAATCCTCAATCTTCAGCTCTCAGTCCTCAACAATCAGTTGTCAATCCTCAATCCTGAATAGAATATACTCAATTCACAGTTTTCAATACACAATACTCAATCTGCAAGCTTCGAATCTCTATCCACAAACATCAATTCTCATCACTCAACCCTCAACACTCAGTCCTCAATGTTCAATGCTCAATCATCAATTCTCAATCTTCAATCCTCAATACTGAACCTTCAATCCTCAATCCTCAATCCTCAGTCCTCAATCCTCAATCCTCAATCTTCAATCCTCAGTCCCCAATCCTCAATCTTCAACCCTCAATCCTCAATCCTCAATCCTCGATCCTGAGTCCTCAATCCTCAATCCTCAATCCTCAATCTTCAATCCTCAATACTCAGTATTCAATACTCAATCCTCAATCCTCAATCCTCAATACTCATTCTTCAATCCTCAATTCCCAATCCACAATCTTCAATCCTCAATCCTCAACCCTCAATTCTCAATACTCAATCCTCAATCCTCAGACCTCAAGCAGCAATACTCAACCCTCAGTCCTCGTCCTCAATCCACAACCATCAATACCCAATCCTCAATCTTCAATCATCAATATTCAATCTTCAGTCCTCAATCCTCAATCCTCAATCCTCAATCCTCAATCCTCAATCTTCAATCCTCAATACTCAATCTTCATTCCTCAATCCTCAATCCTCAATCCTCAGTCCTCAAGCCTCAATCCTCAATCCTCAATCCTCAATCCTCAATCTTCAACCCTCAATCCTCAATCCTCAATTCTCAATCCTCAATCCTCAATCCTCAATCCTCAATCTTCGATCCTCAATACTCAATCTCCAATCCTCAATCCTCAATCCTCAATCCTCAGTCCTCACTCCTCAATCCTCATTCATCAATCCTCAATACCGAATCCTCAATCTTCAATCCTCAATCCTCAATCCTCAATTCTCAATCCTCAATCCTCAATCCTCAGACTTCAAACACCAATACTCAACCCTCAGTCCTCGTCCTCAATCCACAACCCTCAATCCTCAGTCCTCAATCCTCAATCCTCAATCCTCAACCCTCAATCCCCAATGCTAAATCCTCAATACCCAATCCTCAGTCTTCAATCCTCAATCCTCAATCCTCAATCCTCAATCCTCAATTCTCAATCCTCAATCCTCAATCTTCGATCCTCAATACTCAATCTTCAATCTTCAATCCTCAATCCTCAATCCTCAATCTTCAATCCTCAATACTGAATCTTCAATCCTCAATGTTCAATCCTCAATGTTCAATCCGCAATACCCAATCCTCAATCTTCAATACTCAATCCTCAATCCTCAATCCTCAATCCTCAATCTTCAATCCTCAATACTCAACCTTCAATCCTCAATCCTCAATCTTCAATCCTCAATCCACAGTCTCCAATCCTCAACACGCAATCCTCAATCTTCAATCCTCAATCCTCAGTCCTCAATTCTCAATCCTCAATCCTCAATCCTCAGACCTCAAACATCAATACTCAACCCTCTGTCCTCGTCCTCATTCCACAACCCTCAATCCTCGATCCTCAATCTTCCATCATCAATATTCAATCTTCAATCCTGAATCCTCAATCATCAATACTCAATACACAATCCTCAATGTTCAATCCTCAATACCCAATCCTCAATCTTCAATCCTCAATCCTCAATCTTCAATCCTCAATACTCAATATTCAATCCTCAATCCTCAATCCTCAATCTTCAATCTTCAATACTCAATCCTCAACCCTCAGTCCTCAACCCACATTCTTCAATCCGCAATACCCAATCCTCAATCTACAATACTCAATACTCAATCCTCAATTCTCAATCCTCAATCCTCTGCCCTCAGTCTTCAAACCTCAATCCTCAACCCTCAGCCCTCATCCTCAATCCTCAATCCTCAATCCTCAATCCTCAATCTTCAATCCTCAATACTCAATCTTCAATAATCAATCCTCAATTCTCAATCCTCAATACTCAATCCTCAATCGTCAATACTCAATCCTCAATCCTCAATCTTCAATCCTCAATACTCAATCTTCAATCCTCAGTCCTCAATTCTCAATCCTCAATGCTCAATACTCAATCGTCAATCCTCAATCCCCAATCCTCAATCTTCAATCCTAAATCCTCAATCCTCAATCCTCAATCCGCAATCTTCAATCCTCAATACTCAATCTTCAATCCTCAATCCTCAATCCTCAATCCTCAATCCTCAATCCTCAATCCTCAATCTTCAATCCTCAATACTCAAACTGCAATCCTGAATCCTCAGTCCTCAATCCTCAATCCTCAGTCCTCAAGCCTCAATCCTCAATCCTCAATCCTCAATCCTCAATCTTCAATCCTCAATCCTCAATCCTCAATTCTCAATCCTCAATCCTCAATCCTCAATCCTCAATCCTCAATCCTCAATCTTCAATCCTCAATACTCAAACTGCAATCCTCAATCCTCAGTCCTCACTCCTCAATCCTCATTCTTCAATCCTCAATACCGAATCCTCAATCTTCAATCCTCAATCCTCAATCCTCAATTCTCAATCCTCAATCCTCAATCCTCAGACTTCAAACACCAATACTCAACCCTCAGTCCTCGTCCTCAATCCACAACCCTCAATCCTCAGTCCTCAATCCTCAATCCTCAATCCTCAACCCTCAATCCCCAATGCTAAATCCTCAATACCCAATCCTCAGTCTTCAATCCTCAATCCTCAATCCTCAATCCTCAATCCTCAATTCTCAATCCTCAATCCTCAATCTTCGATCCTCAATACTCAATCTTCAATCTTCAATTCTCAATCCTCAATCCTCAATCTTCAATCCTCAATACTGAATTTTCAATCCTCAATGTTCAATCCTCAATGTTCAATCCGCAATACCCAATCCTCAACCTTCAATACTCAATCCTCAATCCTCAATCCTCAATCCTTAATCTTCAATCCTCAATACTCAACATTCAATCCTCAATCCTCAATCCTCAATCCTCAATCCTCAGTCCTCAATACTCAATCCTCATTCTTCAATCCTCAATACCCAATCCTCATTCTTCAGTCCTCAATACCGAATCCTCAATCTTCAGTCCTCAATCCTCAATCCTCAATTCTCAATCCTCAATCCTCAATCCTCAGACTTCAAACACCAATACTCAACCCTCAGTCTTCATCCTCAATCCACAACCCCCAATCCTCAATCCTCAATCTTCAATCATTAATATTCAATCTTCAATCCTCAATCCTCAATCCTCAATCGTCAACCCTCAATCCCCAATGCTCAATCCTCAATACCCAATCCTCAGTCTTCAATCCTCAATCCTCAATCCTCAATGTTCAATCCGCAATACCCAATCCTCAATCTTCAATCCCCAATCCTCAATCTTCAATCCTCAATCCTCAATCCTCAATCCTCAATCCTCAATCTTCAATCCTCAATACTCAATCTTCAATCCTCAATCCTCAAACCTCAATCTTCAATCCTCAATACTCAATGTGCAACCCTCAATCCTCAATCCTCAATCCTCAATCCTCATTCTTCAATCCTCAGTGCCCAGTCCTCAACCTTCAATCCTCAAACCTCAATCCTCGATTCTATTTCCTCAATCCTCAATCGTCAATCCTCAATCCTCAACAATCAATCCTCAATGTTGAATCCTCAATACCCAATCCTCAGTCTTCAATCCTCAATCCTCAATCCTGAATCCTCAATCCTCAATCTTCAATCCTCAATCCTCAATCCTCAATTCTCAATCCTCAACCCTCAATCCTCAGACCTCAAACATCAATACTCAACCCTCAGTCCTCGACCTCAATCCACAACCCTCAGTCCTCAATCCTCAATCCTCAGTCCTCAATCCTCAATCCTCAATCCTCAAACCTCAATCCTGAACCGTCAGTCCCCGTCCTCAATCCTCAAACATGAATCCTCAATCCTCAACCTTCAATCATCAATACTCAATCTTCAATCCTCAATCCTCAATCCTCAATCCTCAATCCTCAATCCTCAATCCTCAGCATTCAACACACAACCTTCAACCATCAATCCTCAATACTCAACCATAAATCCTCAATTCTCAATACTCAATAGAATATCCTGAATTCTCATGATTCAGTACTCAATCCTCAATATTCAATAATCAAATCGCAATCGTCAAACATCAACTCTCAGCACTCAATCCTCAATACTCTGTCCTCTCTCTTCAATCCTCCATCCTCAATCCTCAATACTCAAGCGTCAATACTCAATCCTCAATCCTCAATCCTCAATCATCAATCCTCAACCCTCAATCCTCAGTCCTCAAACCTCAATCCGGAATCTTCAATCCTGAATCCTCAATCTTCAGCTCTCAGTCCTCAACAATCAGTTGTCAATCCTCAATCCTGAATAGAATATACTCAATTCACAGTTTTCAATACACAATACTCAATCTGCAAGCTTCGTATCTCTATCCACAAACATCAATTCTCATCACTCAACCCTCAACACTCAGTCCTCAATGTTCAATCCTCAATCATCAATTCTCAATCTTCAATCCTCAATACTGAACCTTCAATCCTCAATCCTCAATCCTCAGTCCTCAATCCTCAATCCTCAATCTTCAATCCTCAGTCCCCAATCCTCAATCTTCAACCCTCAATCCTCAATCCTCAATCCTCGATCCTGAGTCCTCAATCCTCAATCCTCAATCCTCAATCTTCAATCCTCAATACTCAGTATTCAATACTCAATCCTCAATCCTCAATCCTCAATACTCATTCTTCAATCCTCAATTCCCAATCCACAATCTTCAATCCTCAATCCTCAACCCTCAATTCTCAATACTCAATCCTCAATCCTCAGACCTCAAGCAGCAATACTCAACCCTCAGTCCTCGTCCTCAATCCACAACCATCAATACCCAATCCTCAATCTTCAATCATCAATATTCAATCTTCAGTCCTCAATCCTCAATCCTCAATCCTCAATCCTCAATCCTCAATCTTCAATCCTCAATACTCAATCTTCATTCCTCAATCCTCAATCCTCAATCCTCAGTCCTCAAGCCTCAATCCTCAATCCTCAATCCTCAATCCTCAATCTTCAACCCTCAATCCTCAATCCTCAATTCTCAATCCTCAATCCTCAATCCTCAATCCTCAATCTTCGATCCTCAATACTCAATCTCCAATCCTCAATCCTCAATCCTCAATCCTCAGTCCTCACTCCTCAATCCTCATTCATCAATCCTCAATACCGAATCCTCAATCTCCAATCCTCAATCCTCAATCCTCAATTCTCAATCCTCAATCCTCAATCCTCAGACTTCAAACACCAATACTCAACCCTCAGTCCTCGTCCTCAATCCACAACCCTCAATCCTCAGTCCTCAATCCTCAATCCTCAATCCTCAACCCTCAATCCCCAATGCTAAATCCTCAATACCCAATCCTCAGTCTTCAATCCTCAATCCTCAATCCTCAATCCTCAATCCTCAATTCTCAATCCTCAATCCTCAATCTTCGATCCTCAATACTCAATCTTCAATCTTCAATCCTCAATCCTCAATCCTCAATCTTCAATCCTCAATACTGAATCTTCAATCCTCAATGTTCAATCCTCAATGTTCAATCCGCAATACCCAATCCTCAATCTTCAATACTCAATCCTCAATCCTCAATCCTCAATCCTCAATCTTCAATCCTCAATACTCAACCTTCAATCCTCAATCCTCAATCTTCAATCCTCAATCCACAGTCTCCAATCCTCAACACCCAATCCTCAATCTTCAATCCTCAATCCTCAGTCCTCAATTCTCAATCCTCAATCCTCAATCCTCAGACCTCAAACATCAATACTCAACCCTCTGTCCTCGTCCTCATTCCACAACCCTCAATCCTCGATCCTCAATCTTCCATCATCAATATTCAATCTTCAATCCTGAATCCTCAATCATCAATACTCAATACACAATCCTCAATGTTCAATCCTCAATACCCAATCCTCAATCTTCAATCCTCAATCCTCAATCTTCAATCCTCAATACTCAATATTCAATCCTCAATCCTCAATCCTCAATCTTCAATCTTCAATACTCAATCCTCAACCCTCAGTCCTCAACCCACATTCTTCAATCCGCAATACCCAATCCTCAATCTACAATACTCAATACTCAATCCTCAATTCTCAATCCTCAATCCTCTGCCCTCAGTCCTCAAACCTCAATCCTCAACCCTCAGCCCTCATCCTCAATCCTCAATCCTCAATCCTCAATCCTCAATCTTCAATCCTCAATACTCAATCTTCAATAATCAATCCTCAATTCTCAATCCTCAATACTCAATCCTCAATCGTCAATACTCAATCCTCAATCCTCAATCTTCAATCCTCAATACTCAATCTTCAATCCTCAGTCCTCAATTCTCAATCCTCAATGCTCAATACTCAATCGTCAATCCTCAATCCCCAATCCTCAATCTTCAATCCTAAATCCTCAATCCTCAATCCTCAATCCGCAATCTTCAATCCTCAATACTCAATCTTCAATCCTCAATCCTCAATCCTCAATCCTCAATCCTCAATCCTCAATCCTCAATCTTCAATCCTCAATACTCAAACTGCAATCCTGAATCCTCAGTCCTCAATCCTCAATCCTCAGTCCTCAAGCCTCAATCCTCAATCCTCAATCCTCAATCCTCAATCTTCAATCCTCAATCCTCAATCCTCAATTCTCAATCCTCAATCCTCAATCCTCAATCCTCAATCCTCAATCCTCAATCTTCAATCCTCAATACTCAAACTGCAATCCTCAATCCTCAGTCCTCACTCCTCAATCCTCATTCTTCAATCCTCAATACCGAATCCTCAATCTTCAATCCTCAATCCTCAATCCTCAATTCTCAATCCTCAATCCTCAATCCTCAGACTTCAAACACCAATACTCAACCCTCAGTCTTCGTCCTCAATCCACAACCCCCAATCCTCAATCCTCAATCTTCAATCATTAATATTCAATCTTCAATCCTCAATCCTCAATCCTCAATCGTCAACCCTCAATCCCCAATGCTCAATCCTCAATACCCAATCCTCAGTCTTCAATCCTCAATCCTCAATCCTCAATGTTCAATCCGCAATACCCAATCCTCAATCTTCAATCCCCAATCCTCAATCTTCAATCCTCAATCCTCAATCCTCAATCCTCAATCCTCAATCTTCAATCCTCAATACTCAATCTTCAATCCTCAATCCTCAAACCTCAATCTTCAATCCTCAATACTCAATGTGCAACCCTCAATCCTCAATCCTCAATCCTCAATCCTCATTCTTCAATCCTCAGTGCCCAGTCCTCAACCTTCAATCCTCAAACCTCAATCCTCGATTCTATTTCCTCAATCCTCAATCGTCAATCCTCAATCCTCAATCCTCAACAATCAATCCTCAATGTTGAATCCTCAATACCCAATCCTCAGTCTTCAATCCTCAATCCTCAATCCTGAATCCTCAATCCTCAATCTTCAATCCTCAATCCTCAATCCTCAATTCTCAATCCTCAACCCTCAATCATCAGACCTCAAACATCAATACTCAACCCTCAGTCCTCGACCTCAATCCACAACCCTCAGTCCTCAATCCTCAATCCTCAGTCCTCAATCCTCAATCCTCAATCCTCAAACCTCAATCCTGAACCGTCAGTCCCCGTCCTCAATCCTCAAACATGAATCCTCAATCCTCAACCTTCAATCATCAATACTCAACCTTCAATCCTCAATCCTCAATCCTCAATCCTCAATCCTCAATCCTCAATCCTCAGTATTCAACACACAACCCTCAACCATCAATCCTCAATACTCAACCATCAATCCTCAATTCTCAATACTCAATAGAATATCCTGAATTCTCATGATTCAGTACTCAATCCTCAATATTCAATAATCAAATCGCAATCGTCAAACATCAACTCTCAGCACTCAATCCTCAATGCTCTGTCCTCTCTCTTCAATCCTCCATCCTCAATCCTCAATACTCAAGCGTCAATACTCAATCCTCAATCCTCAATCCTCAATCATCAATCCTCAACCCTCAATCCTCAGTCCTCAAACCTCAATCCGGAATCTTCAATCCTGAATCCTCAACCTTCAGCTCTCAGTCCTCAACAATCAGTTGTCAATCCTCAATCCTGAATAGAATATACTCAATTCACAGTTAGCAATACACAATACTCAATCTGCAAGCTTCGAATCTCTATCCACAAACATCAATTCTCATCACTCAACCCTCAACACTCAGTCCTCAATGTTCAATCCTCAATCATCAATTCTCAATCTTCAATCCTCAATACTGAACCTTCAATCCTCAATCCTCAATCCTCAGTCCTCAATCCTCAATCCTCAATCTTCAATCCTCAGTCCCCAATCCTCAATCTTCAACCCTCAATCCTCAATCCTCAATCCTCGATCCTGAGTCCTCAATCCTCAATCCTCAATCCTCAATCTTCAATCCTCAATACTCAGTATTCAATACTCAATCCTCAATCCTCAATCCTCAATACTCATTCTTCAATCCTCAATTCCCAATCCACAATCTTCAATCCTCAATCCTCAACCCTCAATTCTCAATACTCAATCCTCAATCCTCAGACCTCAAGCAGCAATACTCAACCCTCAGTCCTCGTCCTCAATCCACAACCATCAATACCCAATCCTCAATCTTCAATCATCAATATTCAATCTTCAGTCCTCAATCCTCAATCCTCAATCCTCAATCCTCAATCCTCAATCTTCAATCCTCAATACTCAATCTTCATTCCTCAATCCTCAATCCTCAATCCTCAGTCCTCAAGCCTCAATCCTCAATCCTCAATCCTCAATCCTCAATCTTCAACCCTCAATCCTCAATCCTCAATTCTCAATCCTCAATCCTCAATCCTCAATCCTCAATCCTCAATCCTCAATCTTCAATCCTCAATACTCAAACTGCAATCCTCAATCCTCAGTCCTCACTCCTCAATCCTCATTCTTCAATCCTCAATACCGAATCCTCAATCTTCAATCCTCAATCCTCAATCCTCAATTCTCAATCCTCAATCCTCAATCCTCAGACTTCAAACACCAATACTCAACCCTCAGTCCTCGTCCTCAATCCACAACCCTCAATCCTCAGTCCTCAATCCTCAATCCTCAATCCTCAACCCTCAATCCCCAATGCTAAATCCTCAATACCCAATCCTCAGTCTTCAATCCTCAATCCTCAATCCTCAATCCTCAATCCTCAATTCTCAATCCTCAATTCTCAATCTTCGATCATCAATACTCAATCTTCAATCTTCAATCCTCAATTCTCAATCCTCAATCTTCAATCCTCAATACTGAATCTTCAATCCTCAATGTTCAATCCGCAATACCCAATCCTCAACCTTCAATACTCAATCCCCAATCCTCAATCCTCAATCCTCAATCTTCAATCCTCAATACTCAACCTTCAATCCTCAATCCTCAATCCTCAATCCTCAATCCTCAGTCCTCAATTCTCAATCCTCATTCTTCAATCCTCAATACCCAATCCTCATTCTTCAATCCTCAATACCGAATCCTCAATCTTCAATCTTCAATCCTCAATCCTCAATTCTCATTCATCAATCCCCAATCCTCAGACTTCAAACACCAATACTCAACCCTCAGTCCTCGTCCTCAATCCACAACCCTCAATCCTCAATCCTCATCCCTCAATCCCCAATGCTCAATCCTCAATACCCAATCCTCAGTCTTCAATCCTCAATTCTCAATCCTCAATCGTCAATCTTCAATCCTCAATATTCAATCTTCAATCCTCAATACTCAATCCTCAATCCTCAATCCTCAATCCTCACTCTTCAATGCTCAATACTCAAACTGCAATCCTCAATCCTCAGTCCTCACTCCTCAACCCTCATTCTTCAGTCCTCAATACCGAATCCTCAATCTTCAGTCCTCAATCCTCAATCCTCAATTCTCAATCCTCAATCCTCAATCCTCAGACTTCAACCACCAATACTCAACCCTCAGTCTTCGTCCTCAATCCACAACCCCCAATCCTCAATCCTCAATCTTCAATCATTAATATTCAATCTTCAATCCTCAATCCTCAATCCTCAATCGTCAACCCTCAATCCCCAATGCTCAATCCTCAATACCCAATCCTCAGTCTTCAATCCTCAATCCTCAATCCTCAATGTTCAATCCGCAATACCCAATCCTCAATCTTCAATCCCCAATCCTCAATCTTCAATCCTCAATCCTCAATCCTCAATACTCAATCCTCAATCTTCAATACTCAATACTCAATCTTCAATCCTCAATCCTCAAACCTCAATCTTCAATCCTCAATACTCAATGTGCATCCCTCAATCCTCAATCCTCAATCCTCAATCCTCATTCTTCAATCCTCAGTGCCCAGTCCTCAATCTTCAATCCTCAAACCTCAATTCTCGATTCTCATTCCTCAATCCTCAATCGTCAATCCTCAATCCTCAATCCTCAACAATCAATCCTCAATGTTGAATCCTCAATACCCAATCCTCAGTCTTCAATCCTCAATCCTCAATCCTGAATCCTCAATCCTCAATCTTCAATCCTCAATCCTCAATCCTCAATTCTCAATCCTCAATCCTCAATCCTCAGACGTCAAACATCAATACTCAACCCTCAGTCCTCGACCTCAATCCACAACCCTCAGTCCTCAATCCTCAATCCTCAGTCCTCAATCCTCAATCCTCAATCCTCAAACCTCAATCCTGAACCGTCAGTCCCCGTCCTTAATCCTCAAACATGAATCCTCAATCCTCAACCTTCAATCATCAATACTCAATCTTCAATCCTCAATCCTCAATCCTCAATCCTCAATCCTCAATCCTCAATCCTCAATCCTCAATATTCAACACACAACCCTCAACCATCAATCCTCAATTCTCAATACTCAATAGAATATCCTGAATTCTCATGATTCAGTACTCAATCCTCAATATTCAATAATCAAATCGCAATCGTCAAACATCAACTCTCAGCACTCAATCCTCAATACTCTGTCCTCTCTCTTCAATCCTCCATCCTCAATCCTCAATACTCAAGCGTCAATACTCAATCCTGAATCCTCAATCCTCAATCATCAATCCTCAACCCTCAATCCTCAGTCCTCAAACCTCAATCCGGAATCTTCAATCCTGAATCCTCAATCTTCAGCCGTCAGTCCTCAACAATCAATTGTCAATCCTCAATCCTTAATTTTCAATCCTCAATCCTCAATCCTCAATCCGCAATCCTCAATCCTCAATCTTCAATACTCAATCCTCAATCCTCAATCCTCAATCCTCAGTCCTCAAACCTTAATCCTGAATCCTCAGTCCTGAATCCTCAATCTTCAGCCGTCAGTCCTCAACAATCAGTTGTCAATCCCCAATCCTCAATGGAATATCATCAAATCATATTTTTCAATACTCAATACTCAATCTGCAATCTTCAAATCTCTATCCACAAACATCAATTCGCATCACTCAACACTCAACACTCCGTCCCCAATCCTCAATCTTCAATCCTCAATGTTCAATGCGCAATACCCAATCCTCAATCTTCAATCCACAATCCTCAGTCCTCAATCCTCAATCCTCAATCCTCAATCCACAATCCTCAGTCCTCAAACATCAAACCTGAATCCTCAATCCTGAATCCTCAATCTTCAGACCTCAGTCCTCAACAATCAGTTGTCAATTCTCAATCCTCAATAGAATATCATCAATTCACAGTTTTCAATACTCAATGCTCAATCTGCAATCTTCGAATCTCTATCCACAAACATCAATTCTCATCATTCAACCATCAACACTCAGTCCCCAATCCTCAATCTTCAATCCTCAATCCTCAATCCACAATCCTCGATCCTCAGTCTTCAATCCTCAATACTCAATCTTCAATCCTCGATCCTCAATTCTCAATCCTCAATCCTCAATACTCAATCGTCAGGCTTCAATCCTCAGTACTCAATCTTCAATCCTCAATCCTCAATACTCATTCCTCAATCCTCATTCTTCAATCCTCAATACCCAATCCTCAATCTTGAATCCTCAATCCTCAATCATCAACTCACAATCCTCAATCCTCAGTCCTCAGTCCTCAAACCTCAATCCTCAACCCTCAGCCCTCATCCTCAATCCTCAATCCTCAATCTTCTATCCTCAATCCTCAATCCTCAATCCTCAATCCTCAATCCTCAATCCTCAATCCTCAATCCTCAGTCCTCAAACATCAGACCTGAATCCTCAATCCTGAATCCTCAATCTTCAGACCTCAGTCCTCAACAATCAGTTGTCAATTCACAATCCTCAATAGAATATCATCAATTCACAGTTTTCAATACTCAATACTCAATCTGCGATCTTCGAATCTCTATCCACAAACATCAATTCTCATAATTCAACCCTCAACACTCAGTCCCCAATCCTCAATCTTCAATCCTCAATCGTCAATCCTCAATCCTCAATCCTCAATCCTCAATACTCAATCCACAATCCTCAACCTTCAATCCTCAATACTAAATCCTCAATACCCAATCCTCAGTCTTCAATCCTCAATCCTCAATCCTCAATCCTCAATCCTCAATCCTCAATCCTCAATCCTCAATCCTCAGTCCTCAAACCTTAATCCTGAATCCTCAATCCTGAATCCTCAATCTTCAGCCCTCAGTCCGCAACAATCAGTTGTCAATCCCCAATCCTCAATGGAATACCATCAATTCACAGTTTTCAATACTCAATACTCAATCTGCAATCTTCAAATCTCTATCCACAAACATCAATTCTCATCACTCAACACTCAACACTCCGTTCCCAATCCTCAATCTTCAATCCTCAATCCTCAATCCTCAATCCTGAATCCTCAATTTTCAATCCTCAATACTCAATCTTCAATCAACAACACTCAATCTTCAATCCTCAATCCTCAGTCTTCAATCCTCAATCCTCAATCCTCAATCCTCAATGTTCAATCCGCAATACCCAATCCTCAATCTTCAATCCTCAATCCTCAATCCTCAATCCTCAATCCTCAATCCTCAGTCCTCAAACCTTAATTCTGAATCCTCAATTCTGAATACTCAATCTTCAGCCCTCAGTCCTCAACAATCAGTTGTCAATCCCCAATCCTCAATGGAATATCATCAATTCACATTTTTCAATACTCAATACTCAATCTGCAATCTTCAAATCTCTATCCACAAACATCAATTCTCATCTCTCAACACTCAACACTCCGTCCCCAATCCTCAATCTTCAATCCTCAATCCTCAATCCTCAATCCTCATTCCTCAATTTTCAATCCTCAATACTCAATCTTCAATCATCAATACTCAATCTTCAATCCGCAATCCTCAATATTCAATCCTCAATCCTCAATTCTCAGTCCTCAATACTCAATCCTCAATTGTCAATCCTCAATCCCCAATCCTCAATCTTCAATCCTCAATCCTCAATCCTCATTCCTCAATCCTCAATCTTCAATCCTCAATACTCAATCTTCAATCCTCAATCCTCAATCATCAATCCTCAATGCTCAATCCTCAATCCTCAATCTTCAACCCTCAATCTTCAATCCTCAATACTCAATCTGCAATCCTCAATCCTCAATCCTCAATCCTCAATCCTCATTCTTCAATCCTCAGTGCCCAGTCCTCAATCTTGAATCCTCAATCCTCAATCCTCGATTCTCATTCCTCAATCCTCAATCGTCAATCCTCAATCCTCAATCCTCAACCCTCAATCCTCAATGTTGAATCCTCAATACCCAATCCTCAGTCTTCAATCCTCAATCCTCAATCCTCAATCCTCAATCCTCAATCTTCAATCCTCAATCCTCAATCCTCAATTCTCAATCCTCAATCCTCAATCCTCAGACCTCAAACATCAATACTCAAGCCTCAGTCCTCGTCCTCAATCCACAACCCTCAATCCTCAATCCTCAGTCCTAAATCCTCAATCCTCAAACCTCAAACCTCAATCCTCAACCGTCAGTCCCCGTCCTCAATCCTCAAACATGAATCCTCAATCCTCAACCTTCAATCATCAATACTCAATCTTCAATCCTCAATTATCAATCCTCAATCTTCAACCCTCAATACTCAATCTTCAATCAACAATACACAATCTTCAATCCTCAATCCTCAGTCTTCAATCCTCAATCCTCAATCCTCATTCTTCAATCCTCAATTCCCAATCCACAATCTTCAATCCTCAATCCTCAACCCTCAATTCTCAATACTCAATCCTCAATCCTCAGACCTCAAACAGCAATACTCAACCCTCAGTCCTCGTCCTCAATCCACAACCATCAATACCCAATCCTCAATCTTCAATCCTCAATCCTCAGTCTTCAATCCTCAATCCTCAATCCTCAATCCTCAATGTTCAATCCGCAATACCCAATCCTCAATCTTCAATCCTCAATCCTCAATCCTCAATCCTCAATCCTCAATCCTCAGTCCTCAAACCTTAATTCTGAATCCTCAATTCTGAATACTCAATCTTCAGCCCTCAGTCCTCAACAATCAGTTGTCAATCCCCAATCCTCAATGGAATATCATCAATTCACATTTTTCAATACTCAATACTCAATCTGCAATCTTCAAATCTCTATCCACAAACATCAATTCTCATCTCTCAACACTCAACACTCCGTCCCCAAACCTCAATCTTCAATCCTCAATCCTCAATCCTCAATCCTCAATCCTCAATTTTCAATCCTCAATACTCAATCTTCAATCATCAATACTCAATCTTCAATCCGCAATCCTCAATATTCAATCCTCAATCCTCAATTCTCAGTCCTCAATACTCAATCCTCAATTGTCAATCCTCAATCACCAATCCTCAATCTTCAATCCTCAATCCTCAGTCCTCAATCCTCAATCCTCAATCTTCAATCCTCAATACTCAATCTTCAATCCTCAATCCTCAATCATCAATCCTCAATGCTCAATCCTCAATCCTCAATCTTCAACCCTCAATCTTCAATCCTCAATACTCAATCTGCAATCCTCAATCCTCAATCCTCAAACCGCAATCCTCATTCTTCAATCCTCAGTGCCCAGTCCTCAATCTTGAATCCTCAATCCTCAATCCTCGATTCTCATTCCTCAATCCTCAATCGTCAATCCTCAATCCTCAATCCTCAACCCTCAATCCTCAATGTTGAATCCTCAATACCCAATCCTCAGTCTTCAATCCTCAATTCTCAATCCTCAATCCTCAATCCTCAGACATCAAACATCAATACTCAACCCTCAGTCCTCGTCCTCAATCCACAACCCTCAATCCTCAATCCTCAGTCCTAAATCATCAATCCACAATCCTCAAACCTCAATCCTCAACCGTCAGTCCCCGTCCTCAATCCTCAAACATGAATCCTCCATCCTCAACCTTCAATCATCAATACTCAATCTTCAACCCTCAATTATCAATCCTCAATCTTCAATCCTCAATACTCTATCTTCAATCAACAATACTCAATCTTCAATCCTCAATCCTCAGTCTTCAACCCTCAATCCTCAATCCTCATTCTTCAATCCTCAATTCCCAATCCACAATCTTCAATCCTCAATCCTCAACCTTCAATTCTCAATACTCAATCCTCAATCCTCAGACTTCAAACACCAATACTCAACCCTCAGTCCTCGTCCTCAATCCACAACCCTAAATCCTCAGTCCTCAATCCTCAATCCTCAATCCTCAACCCTCAATCCCCAATGCTAAATCCTCAATACCCAATCCTCAGTCTTCAATCCTCAATCCTCAATCCTCAATCCTCAATCCTCAATTCTCAATCCTCAATCCTCAATCTTCGATCCTCAATCTTCGATCCTCAATACTCAATCTTCAATCTTCAATCCTCAATCCTCAATCCTCAATCTTCAACCCTCAATACTGAATCTTCAATCCTCAATGTTCAATCCTCAATGTTCAATCCGCAATACACAATCCTCAATCTTCAATACTCATTCCTCAATCCTCAATCCTCAATCCTCAATCCTCAATCCTCAATCTTCAATCCTCAATACTCAACCTTCAGTCCTCAATCCTCAATCCTCAATCCTCAATCCACAGTCTTCAATCCTCAACACCCAATCCTCAATCTTCAATCCTCAATCCTAAGTCCTCAATTCTCAATCCTCAATCCTCAATCCTCAGACCTCAAACATCAATACTCAACCCTCAGTCCTCGTCCTCAATCCACAACCCTCAATCCTCGATCCTCAATCTTCAATCATCAATATTCAATCTTCAATCCTCAATCCTCAATCATCAATACTCAATCCACAATCCTCAATGTTCAATCCTCAATACCCAATCCTCAATCTTCAATCCTCAATCCTCAATCCTCAATCCTCAATCCTCAATCCTCAATCCTCAGTCCACAAACCTCAATCCTGAATCATCAAACCTGAATCCTCAGTCTTCAGCCCTCACTCCTCAACAATCAGTTGTCAATCCTCAATCCTCAATAGAAAATCCTCAATTCACAGGCTTCAATACTCAATACTCAACCTGCAATCTTCAAATCTCTATCCACAAACATGAATTCTCATCACTCAACCCTCAACACTCAGTCCCCAATCCTCAATCCTCAATCCTCAATCCTCAATTCTCAATCCTCAATCGTCAATCCTCAATCCCCAATACTCAATCTTCAATCCTCAATCCTCAATCCTCAATCCTCAATCCTCAATCTTCAATCCTCAATACTCAATCTTCAATCCTCAATCCTCAATCCTCAATCCTCAATCCTCAATCCTCAATCCTCAATCTTCAATCCTCAATACTCAAACTTCAATCCTCAATCCTCAGTCCTCACTCCTCAATCCTCATTCTTCAATCCTCAATACCGAATCCTCAATCTTCAATCCTCAATCCTCAATCCTCAAATCTCATTCATCAATCCCCAATCCTCAGACTTCAAACACCAATACTCAACCCTCAGTCCTCGTCCTCAATCCACAACCCTCAATCCTCAATCCTCAATCTTCAATCATTAATATTCAATCTTCAATCTTCAATCCTCAATCCTCAATCCTCAATCCTCAACCCTCAATCCCCAATGCTCAATCCTCAATACCCAATCCTCAGTCTTCAATCCTCAATTCTCAATCCTCAATCGTCAATCTTCAATCCTCAATACTCAATCTTCAATCCTCAATCCTCAATCCTCAATGCTCAATCCTCAATCCTCAATCTTCAATGCTCAATACTCAAACTGCAATCCTCAATCCTCAGTCCTCACTCCTCAACCCTCATTCTTCAGTCCTCAATACCGAATCCTCAGTCTTCAGTCCTCAATCCTCAATCCTCAATTCTCAATCCTCAATCCTCAATCCTCAGACTTCAAACACCAATACTCAACCCTCGGTCCTCGTCCTCAATCCACAACCCCCAATCCTCAATCCTCAATCTTCAATCATTAATATTCAATCTTCAATCCTCAATCCTCAATCCTCAATCCTCAACCCTAAATCCCCAATGCTCAATCCTCAATACCCAATCCTCAGTCTTCAATCCTCAATCCTCAATCCTCAATGTTCAATCCGCAATACCCAATCCTCAATCTTCAATCCCCAATCCTCAATCTTCAATCCTCAATCCTCAATCCTCAATACTCAATCCTCAATCTTCAATCCTCAATACTCAATCTTCAATCCTCAATCCTCAATCATCAATCCTCAATGCTCAATCCTCAATCCTCAATCCTCAAACCTCAATCTTCAATCCCCAATACTCAATCTGCAACCCTCAATCCTCAATCCTCAATCCTCAATCCTCATTCTTCAATCCTCAGTGCCCAGTCCTCAATCTTCAATCCTCAAACCTCAATCCTCGATTCTCATTCCTCAATCCTCAATCGTCAATCCTCAATCCTCAATCCTCAACAATCAATCCTCAATGTTGAATCCTCAATACCCAGTCCTCAGTCTTCAATCCTCAATCCTCAATCCTGAATCCTCAATCCTCAATCTTCAATCCTCAATCCTCAATCCTCAATTCTCAATCCTCAATCCTCAATCCTCAGACCTCAAACATCAATACTCAACCCTCAGTCCTCGACCTCAATCCACAACCCTCAATCCTCAATCCTCAATCCTCAGTCCTCAATCCTCAATCCTCAAACCTCAATCCTCAACCGTCAGTCCCCGTCCTCAATCCTCAAACATGAATCCTCAATCCTCAACCTTCAATCATCAATACTCAATCTTCAATCCTCAATCCTCAATCCTCAATCCTCAATCCTCAATCCTCAATCCTCAATATTCAACACACAACCCTCAACCATCAATCCTCAATACTCAACCATCAATCCTCTATCCTCAATACTCAATAGAATATACTGAATTCTCATGATTCAGTACTCAATCCTCAATATTCAATAATCAAATCGCAATCGTCAAACATCAACTCTCAGCACTCAATCCTCAATACTCTGTCCTCTCTCTTCAATCCTCCATCCTCAATCCTCAATACTGAAGCGTCAATACTCAATCCTCAATCCTCAATCCTCAATCATCAATCCTCAACCCTCAATCCTCAGTCCTCAAACCTCAATCCGGAATCTTCAATCCTGAATCCTCAATCTTCAGCCGTCAGTCCTCAACAATCAATTGTCAATCCTCAATCCTTAATTTTCAATCCTCAATCCTCAATCCGCAATCCTCAATCCTCAATCTTCAATCCTCAATCCTCAATCCTCAATCCTCAATCCTCAGTCCTCAAACCTTAATCCTGAATCCTCAGTCCTGAATCCTCAATCTTCAGCCCTCAGTCCTCAACAATCAGTTGTCAATCCCCAATCCTCAATGGAATATCATCAATTCATAGTTTTCAATACTCAATACTCAATCTGCAATCTTCAAATCTCTATCCACAAACATCAATTCGCATCACTCAACACTCAATACTCCGTCCCCAATCCTCAATCTTCAATCCTCAATGTTCAATGCGCAATACCCAATCCTCAATCTTCAATCCACAATCCTCAGTCCTCAATCCTCAATCTTCAATCCTCAATCCCCAATCCTCAGTCCTCAAACATCAAACCTGAATCCTCAATCCTGAATCCTCAATCTTCAGACCTCAGTCCTCAACAATCAGTTGTCAATTCTCAATCCTCAATAGAATATCATCAATTCACAGTTTTCAATACTCAATGCTCAATCTGCAATCTTCGAATCTCTATCCACAAACATCAATTCTCATCATTCAACCATCAACACTCAGTCCCCAATCCTCAATCTTCAATCCTCAATCCTCAATCCACAATCCTCGATCCTCAGTCTTCAATCCTCAATACTCAATCTTCAATCCTCGATCCTCAATCCTCAATCCTCAATCCTCAATACTCAATCGTCAGGCTTCAATCCTCAGTACTCAATCTTCAATCCTCAATCCTCAATACTCATTCCTCAATCCTCATTCTTCAATCCTCAATACCCAATCCTCAATCTTCAATCCTCAATCCTCAATCCTCAATCCTCAATCCTCAATCCTCAATCCTCAATCCTCAATCCTCAGTCCTCAAACATCAAACCTGAATCCTCAATCCTGAATCCTCAATCTTCAGACCTCAGTCCTCAACAATCAGTTGTCAATTCACAATCCTCAATAGAATATCATCAATTCACAGTTTTCAATACTCAATACTCAATCTGTGATCTTCGAATCTCTATCCACAAACATCAATTCTCATAATTCAACCCTCAACACTCAGTCCCCAATCCTCAATCTTCAATCCTCAATCGTCAATCCTCAATCCTCAATCCTCAATCCTCAATACTCAATCCACAATCCTCAACCTTCAATCCTCAATACTCTACCTTCAATGCTCATTCCTCAATCCTCAATCCTCAATTCTCAATCCTCAATCGTCAATCTTCAATCCTCAATCCTCAATCTTCAATCCTCAGTCCCAAATCCTCAATCTTCAATGCTCAATCCTCGATCCTCAATCTTCAGTCATCAATCCTCAATCCTCAATTCTCAATCCTCAATCCTCAATCCTCAGACTTCAAACACCAATACTCAACCCTCAGTCCTCGTCCTCAATCCACAACCCTCAATCCTCAATCCTCAAACTTCAATCATTAATATTCAATCTTCAATCCTCAATCCTCAATCCCCAATCCTCAACCCTCAATCCCCAATGCTAAATCCTCAATACCCAATCCTCAGTCTTCAATCCTCAATCCTCAATCCTCAATCCTCAATCCTCAATTCTCAGTCCTCAATCCTCAATCTTCAATCCTCAATACTCAATCTTCAACCTTCAATCCTCAATCCTCAATCCTCAATCTTCAATCCTCAATACTGAATCTTCAATCCACAATCTTCAATCCTCAATGTTCAAACCGCAATACCCAATCCTCAATCATCAATACTCAATCCTCAATCCTCAATCCACATTCTTCAATGCTCAACACCCAATCCTCAATCTTCAATCCTCAATCCTCAGTCCTCAATTCTCAATCCTCAATCCTCAATCCTCAGACCCCAAACATCAATACTCAACCCTCAGTCCTCGTCCTCAATTCACAACCCTCAATCCTCGATCCTCAATCTTCAATCATCAATATTCAATCTTCAATCCTCAATCCTCAATCATCAATACTCAATCCACAATACTCAATGTTCAATCCTCAATACCCAATCCTCATTCTTCAATCCTCAATACCGAATCCTAACTCTTCAATCCTCAATCCTCAATCCTCAATTCTCATTCATCAATCCCCAATCCTCAGACTTCAAACACCAATACTCAACCCTCAGTCCTCGTCCTCAATCCACAACCATCAATCCTCAATCCTCAATCTTCAATCATTAATATTCAATCTTCAATCTTCAATCCTCAATCCTCAATCCTCAATCCTCATCCCTCAATCCCCAATGCTCAATCCTCAATACCCAATCCTCAGTCTTCAATCCTCAATTCTCAATCCTCAATCGTCAATCTTCAATCCTCAATACTCAATCTTCAATCCTCAATCCTCAATCCTCAATCCTCAATCCTCAATCCTCAATCTTCAATGCTCAATACTCAAACTGCAATCCTCAATCCTCAGTCCTCACTCCTCAACCCTCATTCTTCAGTCCTCAATACCGAATCCTCAATCTTCAGTCCTCAATCCTCAATCCTCAATTCTCAATCCTCAATCCTCAATCCTCAGACTTCAAACACCAATACTCAACCCTCAGTCTTCGTCCTCAATCCACAACCCTCAATCCTCAATCCTCAATCTTCAATCATTAATATACAATCTTCAATCCTCAATCCTCAATCCTCAATCCTCAACCCTCTATCCCCAATGCTCAATCCTCAATACCCAATCCTCAGACCTCAAACATCAATACTCAAGCCTTAGTCCTCGTCCTCAATCCACAACCCTCAATCCTCAATCCTCAGTCCTAAATCCTCAATCCTCAATCCTCAATCCTCAATCCTCAATCCTCAATCCTCAATCCTCAATCTTCAATCCTCTATACTCAATCTTCATTCCTCAATCCTCAATCCTCAATCTTCAATCCTCAATCCTCAATCCTCAATCCTCAATCCTCAATCTTCAATCCTCAATACTCAATCTTCAATCCTCAATCCTCAATCATCAGTCCTCAATGCTCAATCCTCAATCCTCAATCCTCAAACCTCAATCTTCAATCCTCAATACTCAATGTGCAACCCTCAATCCTCAATCCTCAATCCTCAATCCTCATTCTTCAATCCTCAGTGCCCAGTACTCAATCTTCAATCCTCAAACCTCAATACTCGATTCTCATTCCTCAATCCTCAATCGTCAATCCTCAATCCTCAATCCTCAACAATCAATCCTCAATGTTGAATCCTCAACACCCAATCCTCAGTCTTCAATCCTCAATCCTCAATCCTGAATCCTCAATCCTCAATCTTCAATCCTCAATCCTCAATCCTCAATTCTCAATCCTCAATCCTCAATCCTCAGACCTCAAACATCAATACTCAACCCTCAGTCCTCGACCTCAATCCACAACCCTCAATCCTCAATCCTCAATCCTCAGTCCTCAATCCTCAATCCTCAATCCTCAAACCTCAATCCTCAACCGTCAGTCCCCGTCCTCAATCCTCAAACATGAATCCTCAATCCTCAACCTTCAATCATCAATACTCAATCTTCAATCCTCAATCCTCAATCCTCAATCCTCAATCCTCAATCCTCAATCCTCAATATTCAACACACAACCCTCAACCATCCATCCTCAATACTCAACCATCAATCCTCAATTCTCAATACTCAATAGAATATCCTGAATTCTCATGATTCAGTACTCAATCCTCAATATTCAATAATCAAATCGCAATCGTCAAACATCAACTCTCAGCACTCAATCCTCAATACTCTGTCCTCTCTCTTCAATCCTCCATCCTCAATCCTCAATCCTCAATCGTCAATCCTCAATCCTCAATCCTCAACCCTCAATCCTCAATGTTGAATCCTCAATACCCAATCCTCAGTCTTCAATCCTCAATCCTCAATCCTCAATCCTCAATCCTCAATCTTCAATCCTCAATCCTCAATCCTCAATTCTCAATCCTCAATCCTCAATCCTCAGACCTCAAACATCAATACTCAAGCCTTAGTCCTCGTCCTCAATCCACAACCCTCAATCCTCAATCCTCAGTCCTAAATCCTCAATCCTCAATCCTCAACCGTCAGTCCCCGTCCTCAATCCACAACCATCAATACCCAATCCTCAATCTTCAATCATCAATATTCAATCTTCAGTCCTCAATCCTCAATCCTCAATCCTCAATCCTCAATCCTCAATCCTCAATCTTCAATCCTCTATACTCAATCTTCATTCCTCAATCCTCAATCCTCAATCTTCAATCCTCAATCCTCAATCCTCAATCCTCAATCCTCAATCTTCAATCCTCAATACTCAATCTTCAATCCTCAATCCTCAATCATCAGTCCTCAATGCTCAATCCTCAATCCTCAATCCTCAAACCTCAATCTTCAATCCTCAATACTCAATGTGCAACCCTCAATCCTCAATCCTCAATCCTCAATCCTCATTCTTCAATCCTCAGTGCCCAGTACTCAATCTTCAATCCTCAAACCTCAATACTCGATTCTCATTCCTCAATCCTCAATCGTCAATCCTCAATCCTCAATCTTCAATCCTCAATCATCAAGCTTCAATCCTCAGACCTCAAACAGCAATACTCAACCCTCAGTCCTCGTCCTCAATCCACAACCATCAATACTCAATCCTCTATCATCAATCATCAATATTCAATCTTCAGTCCACAATCCTGAATCCTCAATCCTCAATCCTCAATCCTCAATCCTCAATCCTCAATCCTCAATCCTCAATCCTCAATCCTCAATCCTCAGTCCTCAAACCTTAATCCTGAATCCTCAGTCCTGAATCCTCAGTCTTCAGCCCTCAGTCCTCAACAATCAGTTGTCAATCCCCAATCCACAATGGAATATCATCAATTCATAGTTTTCAATACTCAATACTCAATCTGCAATCTTCAAGTCTCTATCCACAAACATCAATTCTCATCACTCAACACTCAACACTCCGTCCACAATCCTCAATCTTCAATCCTCAATACTCTACCTTCAATGCTCATTCCTCAATCCTCAATCCTCAATCTTCAATCCTCAATACTGAATCTTCAATCCACAATCTGCAATCCTCAATGTTCAAACCGCAATACCCAATCCTCAATCTTTAATACTCAATCCTCAATCCTCAATCCACATTCTTCAATCCTCAACACCCAATCCTCAATCTTCAATCCTCCATCCTCAGTACTCAATTCTCAATCCTCAATCCTCAATCCTCAGACCCTAAACATCAATACTCAACCCTCAGTCCTCGTCCTCAATTCACAACCCTCAATCCTCGATCCTCAATCTTCAATCATCAATATTCAATCTTCAATCCTCAATCCTCAATCATCAATACTCAATCCACAATCCTCAATGTTCAATCCTCAATACCCAATCCTCAATCTTCAATCCTCAATCCTCAATCCTCAATCCTCAATCCTCAATCCTCAATCCTCAATCCTCAATCCTCAGTCCTCAAACCTTAATCCTGAATCCTCAATCCTGAATCCTCAATCTTCAGCCCTCAGTCCGCAACAATCAGCTGTCAATCCCCAATCCTCAATGGTATACCATCAATTCACAGTTTTCAATACTCAATACTCAATCTGCAATCTTCAAATCTCTATCCACAAACATCAATTCTCATCACTCAACACTCAACACTCCGTCCCCAATCCTCAATCTTCAATCCTCAATCCTCAATCCTCAATCCTCAATCCTCAATTTTCAATCCTCAATACTCAATCTTCAATCAACAATACTCAATCTTCAATCCTCAATCCTCAGTCTTCAATCCTCAATCCTCAATCCTCAATCCTCAATGTTCAATCCGCAATACCCAATCCTCAATCTTCAATCCTCAATCCTCAATCCTCAATCCTCAATCCTCAATCCTCAGTCCTCAAACCTTAATTCTGAATCCTCAATTCTGAATACTCTATCTACAGCCCTCAGTCCTCAACAATCAGTTGTCAATCCCCAATCCTCAATGGAATATCATCAATTCACATTTTTCAATACTCAATACTCAATCTGCAATCTTCAAATCTCTATCCACAAACATCAATTCTCATCTCTCAACACTCAACACTCCGTCCCCAATCCTCAATCTTCAATCCTCAATCCTCAATCCTCAATCCTCAATCCTCAATTTTCAATCCTCAATACTCAATCTTCAATCATCAATACTCAATCTTCAATCCGCAATCCTCAATATTCAATCCTCAATCCTCAATTCTCAGTCCTCAATACTCAATCCTCAATTGTCAATCCTCAATCACCAATCCTCAATCTTCAATCCTCAATCCTCAGTCCTCAATCCTCAATCCTCAATCTTCAATCCTCAATACTTCAATCCTCAATCCTCAATCATCAATCCTCAATGCTCAATCCTCAATCCTCAATCTTCAACCCTCAATCTTCAATCCTCAATACTCAATCTGCAATCCTCAATCCTAATCCTCAATCCGCAATCCTCATCTTCAATCCTCAGTGCCCAGTCCTCAATCTTGAATCCTCAATCCTCAATCCTCGATTCTCATCTCCTCAATCGTCAATCCTCAATCCTCAATCCTCAATCCCTCAATCCTCAATGTTGAGAATCCTCAATGCCCAATCCTCAGTCTTCAATCGTCAATCCTCAATCCTCAATCCTCAATCTTCAATCCTCAATCCTCAATCCTCAATTCTCAATCCTCAATCCTCAATCCTCAGACCTCAAACATCAATACTCAAGCCTCAGTCCTCGTCCTCAATCCACAACCCTCAATCCTCAATCCTCAGTCCTAAATCCTCAATCCTCAATCCTCAAACCTCAATCCTCAACCGTCAGTCCCCGTCCTCAATCCTCAAACATGAATCCTCAATCTCACCTCAATCATCAATACTCAATCTTCAATCCTCAATTATCAATCCTCAATCTCAATACTCAATACTCAATACTCAATCTTCAATAATACTCAATCTTCAATCCTCAATCCTCAGTCCTTCAATCCTCAATCCTCATTCCTCATTCTTCAATCCTCAATTCCCAATCACTCTTCAATCTCAATCCTCAACCCTCAATTCTCAATACTCAATCCTCAATCCTCAGACCTCAAACAGCAATACTCAACCCTCAGTCCCTCGTCCTCAATCCACAACCATCAATACCAATCCTCAATCTTCAATCATCAATATTCAATCTACAGTCCTCAATCCTCAATCCTCAATCCTCAATCCTCAATCTTCAATCCTCAATACTCAATCTCATTCCTCAATCCTCAATCCTCAATCCTCAATCCTCAACCCTCAATCCCAATGCTAAATCCTCAATACCCAATCCTCAGTCTTCAATCCTCAATCCTCAATCCTCAATCCTCAATCCTCAATTCTCAATCCTCAATCCTCAATCTTCGATCCTCAATCTTCGATCCTCAATACTCAATCTTCAATCTTCAATCCTCAATCCTCAATCCTCAATCTTCAACCCTCAATACTGAATCTTCAATCCTCAATGTTCAATCCTCAATGTTCAATCCGCAATACACAATCCTCAATCTTCAATACTCAATCCTCAATCCTCAATCCTCAATCCTGAATCTTCAATCCTCAATACTCAATCCTCAATCCTCAATCCTCAATCCTCAATCCTCAATCCACAAGTCTTCAAGTCTCAATCTCAACACCCAATCCTCAATCTTCAATCCTCAATCCTAAGTCCTCAATTCTCAATCCTCAATCCTCAATCCTCAGACCTCAACATCATACTCAACCCTCAGTCCTCGTCCTCAATCCACAACCCTCAATCCTCGATCCTCAATCTTCAATCATCAATATTCAATCTTCAATCCTCAATCCTCAATCATCAATACTCAATCCACAATCCTCAATGTTCAATCCTCAATACCCAATCCTCAATCTTCAATCTCAATCCTCATCAATCCTCAATCCTCAATCCTCAATCCTCACTCAGTCCACAAACCTCAATCCTGAATCATCAAACCTGAATCCTCAGTCTTCAGCCCTCACTCCTCAACAATCAGTTGTCAGTCCTCAATTCCTCAATAGAAAATCCTCAGGTCAAGGCTTCATACATTTCACTAGCTTGCAATACTTCAATACTCTATCCTGCAATCTCAAATCATCTATTCTCATCACTGCAACTCACACTCAGTCCCCAATCCTCAATCCGCAACCTCAGATTCTCAATCGCTCAATCGTCAATCCTCAATCGCAATCTCAATCTTCAATCCTCAATCCTCAATCTCAATCCTCAATCTTCATCCTCAATCTCATTCAATCTTCAATACTCAATCTTCAATCCTCAATCCTCAATCCTCAATCCTCAATCCTCAATCTCAATCCTCAATCTAACCTCAATCTACGCAATCCTCAATCCTCAGTCCTCACTCAATCCTCATTCTTCAATCCTCAATACCGAATCCTCAATCTTCAATCCTCAATCCTCAATCCTCAATTCTCATTCATCAATCCCCAATCCTCAGACTTCAAACACCAATACTCAACCCTCAGTCCTCGTCCTCAATCCACAACCCTCAATCCTCAATCCTCAATCTTCAATCATTAATATTCAATCTTCAATCTTCAATCCTCTATCCTCAATCCTCAATCCTCAACCCTCAATCCCCAATGCTCAATCCTCAATACCCAATCCTCAGTCTTCAATCCTCAATTCTCAATCCTCAATCGTCAATCTTCAATCCTCAATACTCAATCTTCAATCCTCAATCCTCAATCCTCAATCCTCAATGCTCAATCCTCAATCCTCAATCTTCAATGCTCAATACTCAAACTGCAATCCTCAATCCTCAGTCCTCACTCCTCAACCCTCATTCTTCAGTCCTCAATACCGAATCCTCAGTCTTCAGTCCTCAATCCTCAATTCTCAATCCTCAATCCTCAATCCTCAGACTTCAAACACCAATACTCAACCCTCGGTCCTCGTCCTCAATCCACAACCCCCCAATCCTCAATCCTCAATCTTCAATCATTAATATTCAATCTTCAATCCTCAATCCTCAATCCTCAATCCTCAACCCTCAATCCCCAATGCTCAATCCTCAATACCCAATCCTCAGTCTTCAATCCTCAATCCTCAATGCTCAATGTTCAATCCGCAATACCCAATCCTCAATCTTCAATCCCCAATCCTCAATCTTCAATCCTCAATCCTCAATCCTCAATCCTCAATCCTCAATCTTCAATCCTCAATACTCAATCTTCAATCCTCAATCCTCAATCATCAATCCTCAATGCTCAATCCTCAATCCTCAATCCTCAAACCTCAATCTTCAATCCCCAATACTCAATCTGCAACCCTCAATCCTCAATCCTCAATCCTCAATCCTCATACTTCAATCCTCAGTGCCCAGTCCTCAATCTTCAATCCTCAAACCTCAATCCTCGATTCTCATTCCTCAATCCTCAATCGTCAATCCTCAATCCTCAATCCTCAACAATCAATCCTCAATGTTGAATCCTCTATAGCCAGTCCTCAGTCTTCAATCCTCAATCCTCAATCCTGAATCCTCAATCCTCAATCTTCAATCCTCAATCCTCAATCCTCAATTCTCAATCCTCAATCCTCAATCCTCAGACCTCAAACATCAATACTCAACCCTCAGTCCTCGACCTCAATCCACAACCCTCAATCCTCAATCCTCAATCCTCAGTCCTCAATCCTCAATCCTCAATCCTCAAACCTCAATCCTCAACCGTCAGTCCCCGTCCTCAATCCTCAAACATGAATCCTCAATCCTCAACCTTCAATCATCAATACTCAATCTTCAATCCTCAATCCTCAATCCTCAATCCTCAATCCTCAATCCTCAATCCTCAATATTCAACACACAACCCTCAACCATCAATCCTCAATACTCAACCATCAATCCTCAATTCTCAATACTCAATAGAATATCCTGAATTCTCATGTTTCAGTACTCAATCCTCAATATTCAATAATCAAATCGCAAACGTCAAACATCAACTCTCAGCACTCAATCCTCAATACTCTGTCCTCTCTCTTCAATCCTCCATCCTCAATCCTCAATACTGAAGCGTCAATACTCAATCCTCAATCCTCAATCCTCAATCATCAATCCTCAACCCTCAATCCTCAGTCCTCAAACCTCAATCCGGAATCTTCAATCCTGAATCCTCAATCTTCAGCCGTCAGTCCTCAACAATCAATTGTCAATCCTCAATCCTTAATTTTCAATCCTCAATCCTCAATCCGCAATCCTCAATCGTCAATCTTCAATCCTCAGTACTCAATCTTCAATCCTCAATCTTCAATCCTCAATCCTCAATCTTCAATCCTCAATCATCAAGCTTCAATCCTCAGACCTCAAACAGCAATACTCAGCCCTCAGTCCTCGTCCTCAATCCACAACCATCAATGCTCAATCCTCTATCATCAATCATCAATATTCAATCTTCAGTCCTCAATCCTGAATCCTCAATCCTCATCTTCAGTCCTCAATCCTGAATCCTCAATCCTCAATCCTCAATCCTCAATCCTCAATCCTCAATCCTCAATCCTCAATCCTCAATCCTCAATCCTCAGTCCTCAGACCTTAATCCTGAATCCTCTGTCCTGAATCCTCAATCTTCAGCCCTCAGTCCTCAACAATCAGTTGTCAATCCCCAATCCTCAATGGAATATCATCAATTCATAGTTTTCAATACTCAATACTCAATCTGCAATCTTCAAATCTCTATCCACAAACATCAATTCTCATCACTCAACACTCAACACTCCGTCCCCAATCCTCAATCTTCAATCCTCAATGTTCAATGCGCAGTACCCAATCCTCAATCTTCAATCCACAATCCTCAGTCCTCAATCCTCAATCCTCAATCCTCAATCCTCAATCCTCAATCCTCAATCCTCAATCCACAATCCTCGATCCTCAGTCCTCAATCCTCAATCCTCAGTCCTCAAACCTCAATCCTCAACCGTCAGTCCTCGTCCTCAATCCTCAACCCTCAATCCTCAATCCTCAATCTTCAATCCTCAATACTCAATATTCAGTCCTCAATCCTCAATCCTCAATCCTCAATCTTCATTCCTCAATACTGAATCTGCAATCCTCAATCTTCAATCCTCCTCAATGTTCAATCCGCAATACCCAATCCTCAATCTTCAATACTCAATCCTCAATCCTCAATCCTCAATCCTCAATCTTCAATCCTCAATACTCAACCTTCAATCCTCAATCCTCAATCCTCAATCCTCATTCCACATTCTTCAATCCTCAACACCCAATCCTCAATCTTCAATCCTCAATCCTCAGTCCTCAATTCTCAATCCTCAATCCTCAATCCTCAGACCTCAAACAGCAATACTCAACCCTCAGTCCTCGTCCTCAATCCACTACCCTCAATCCTCAATCCTCAGTCCTCAAACATCAAACCTGAATCCTCAATCCTGAATCCTCCATCTTCAGACCTCAGTCCTCCACAATCAGTTGTCAATTAACAATCCTCAATAGAATATCATCAATTCACAGTTTTTCAATACTCAATACTCAATCTGCAATCTTCGAATCTCTATCCACAAATATCAATTCTCATATTTCAGCTCTCAACACTCAGTCCCCAATCCTCAATCTTCAATCCTCTCA